>NC_041396.2:316312745-316334699 GCF_900747795.2 Erpetoichthys calabaricus | reverse complement strand
ACACACACACGTACACATACACACATACACACACACACGTACACACACACGTACGTACACACACATATACACATGTACACACACACGTACGTACGCACACACACACACGTACATACGTACGCACACACACATGTACGTACATACGTACACACACACACGTACGTACGTACGCACACACACACGCGTACGTACGTACGCACACACACACGCGTACGTACACACACACACACACGTACGTACGTACGTACGTACACACGTACGTACGTACGTACACACACACACGTACGTACACACACGTACGTACACACACACGTACATACGTATACACACACACACACGTACATACGTACACACACACACGTACACACACATGTACGTACGTACGTATGTACGTACACACACGTACGTACGTACACACATACACACACACGTACGTACATACGTACACACACACGTATGTACGTACACACATACACACATACACACACACATACGTACACATACACACATACACACGTACGTACGTACACACACACACACACGTACATACATACGTACACACACACACACGTACGTACACACACGTACACACACATGTACGTACGTACGTACAAACACACGTACGGACGTACACACACACACACGTACGTACGTACACACACACACACGTACGTACGTACGTACACACACACGTACGTACACACACACACACGTACGTACGTACGTAAACACACACACGTACGTACAAACACACACACGTACGTACGTATGTACACACACACACAAGTACGTACGTACACACACACGTATGTACAGTACGTACTACGTACGTGCGTACGAACACACATACAAACGTACTACGTACGTGCGTAAGCGCACACATACATACGTACTACGTACGTGCGTACGCGCACACATACATACGTACTACGTACGTCCGTACGCGCACACATACATACGTACTACGTACGTCCGTACGCGCACACATAAATACGTACTACGTACTTGTGTACGCACACACATACACACATACATACACACACACATACGTACGACGTACGTACACACACACGTACGTGCGTACGTACACACACACATACGTACGTACGTACGCACACACACATATGTACGTGCGTACGCACACACACACATATGTACTACGTACGTGCGTACGCACACACATACATACGTACTACGTACGTGCGTACGTACACACATACATGCACACATACATATGTACTACATACGTACACACATACATACGTACTACGTACGTGTGTACGCACATACATACGTGTGTTCATACGTACACACATACGTACACACATACGTACACACATACGTACGCACACACGTACATGCGTACTACGTACGTGTGTACACACATACATATGTACGTTCATACGTACACACATACGTATGCACATACGTACACACATACGTACGCACACACGTACATGCGTACTACGTACGTGCGTACGCACACACATACATACACACATACATACGTACGTACGTACTTACACACATACATACGTACGCACACACATACATGCGTACTACGTACGTGCGTACGCGCACACATACATGCGTACTACGTACGTGCGTACGCGCACACACACGTACGTACGTACGTACGTACATACATACACACACGTACGTACACACATACACACACGTACGTACGTACGTACACACACGTACGTACGTACGTACACACACACACGTACGTACGTACACACATACACGTACACACACACGTACACGTACACACACACGTACGTACACACACACACATACATACGTACGTACACACACACGTATATACGTTCACACATACACACATACACACACACATACGTACACATAAACACATACACACATACACACGTACGTATGTACACACACACACACACGTACATACATACGTACACACACACGTACGTACGTACCTACACACACACACTTACGTACGTACGTACACACACACACTTACGTACGTTTGTACGTACACACACACGTACACACACACGTACGTTCACACACGTACACACACACACACACACGTACACATACACACATACACACACACACGTACACACACACGTACGTACACACACATATACACATGTACACACACACGTACGTACGCACACACACACACACGTACATACATACGTACACACACACGTACGTACGTACCTACACACACACACTTACGTACGTACGTACACACACACACTTACGTACGTTTGTACGTACACACACACGTACACACACACGTACGTAAACACACATATACACATGTACACACACACGTACGTACGCACACACACACACACGTACATACATACGTACACACACACGTACGTACGTACCTACACACACACACGTACGTACGTACGTACACACACACACTTACGTACGTTTGTACGTACACACACACGTACACACACACGTACGTTCACACACGTACACACACACACACACACACACGTACACATACACACATACACACACACACGTACACACACACGTACGTACACACACATATACACATGTACACACACACGTACGTACGCATACACACACACGTACGTACGTACGCACAAACACACGTACGTACGCACACACACACACACGTACGTACGTACACACACACACACGTACGTACGTACGTACCTACACACACACACGTACGTACACACACGTACTTACACACACACACGTACATACGTATACACACACACACACACGTACGTACGTATACACACACACGTACGTACACACACACACGTGCACACACATGTACGTACGTACGTATGTACGTACACACACGTACGTACGTACACACATACACACACACATACGTACACACGCACACGTACGTACACACGCACACGTACGTACGTACACACACACGTACGTACATACGTACACACACACGTATGTACGTACACACATACACACACACATACGTACACATACACACATACACACATACACACGTACGTACGTACACACACACACACACACGTACATACATACGTACACACACACACGTACGTACACACACGTACACACACATGTACGTACGTACGTACGTACAAACACACGTACGTACGTACACACACACACACACACGTACGTACGTACACACACACACACGTAAGTACGTACGTACACACACACGTACGTACACACACACACGTACGTACGTACAAACACACACACGTACGTACGTACGTACGTACACACACACGTACGTACGTACACACTCACGTATGTACAGTACGTACTACGTATGTGCGTACGAACACACATACAAACGTACTACGTACGTGCGTAAGCGCACACATACATACGTACTACGTACGTGCGTACGCGCACACATACGTACTACGTACGTCCGTAAGTACACACATAAATACGTACTACGTACTTGTGTACGCACACACATACACACATACATACACACACACATACGTACGACGTACGTACACACACACGTACGTGCGTACGTACACACACACATACGTACGTACGTACGCACACACACAGACGTACGTGCGTACGCACACACACACATACGTACACATACATACGTACACACACACATACGTACACACATATATACACACGTACACACACACACGTACACACACACGTACACACACACGTACGTACACATACACACGTACACACATATACACACGTACACACACACTAACACATACACACACACACGTACACACACACGTACACATACACTAGTACGTACACACCCACACACACGTACACACACACGTACGTACACATACAGAGGTACACACACACGTACGTACACACACATATACACACGTACACACACACACACGTACATATGTACACATATACACACACACATATGTACACACACATGTACGTGCACAGACATATACACACATACACACACACACACATGTACATACGTACGTACACACACACCCGTACGTACGTACGTACACACACACGTACACACGTACGTACACACACACGTAGGTACACACACACACACACACGTACACACACACATACGTACACACACACGTACGTACACACACACGTACGTACACATACACACACTCGAACACAAACACACGTACGTACGTACGCACATACACACACACATACGTACACATACACACGTACACACACGTAGTACACACACACGTACGTACACACACACACGTACGTACGTACACACAAACACACACACATACACACACACATACGTACACATACAAACGCACACACACACGTACGTACGTACACACACACACACGTACGTACGTACGTACACACGTATGTACACACACACACGTACGTACGTACACACACAAACGTACACACACAAGTACACACACACGTACGTAGACATACACAAGTACACACAGACGTACGTACACACACATATACACACGTACACACACACACACATACGTACGTACGTACATAAACACACACGTACGTACACACACATATACACACGTACACACACACGTACGTACGTATGTACACACACACGTACGTACGTACACACACACACACGTACGTACGTACGTATACACACAAACACGTATTTACGTACATACACACACACACACGCACATACGTACATACGTACACAAACACATACACGTACGTGCACACACACGTACGTATGTACGTACACACACACACGTACGTACATACACACACAGACGTACGTACGTACTCACACACACACATACGTACACATACATACGTACACACACACATACGTACACACATATATACACACGTACACACACACACGTACACACACACGTACACACACACGTACGTACACATACACACGTACACACATATACACACGTACACACACACTAACACGTACACACACACACGTACACACACACGTACACATACACTAGTACGTACACACCCACACACACGTACACACACACGTACGTACACATACAGAGGTACACACACACGTACGTACACACACATATACACACGTACACACACACACACGTACATATGTACACATATACACACACACATATGTACACACACATGTACGTGCACAGACATATACACACATACACACACACACACATGTACATACGTACGTACACACACACCCGTACGTACGTACGTACACACACACGTACACACGTACGTACACACACACGTAGGTACACACACACACACACACACACGTACACACACACATACGTACACACACACGTACGTACACACACACGTACGTACACATACACACACTCGAACACAAACACACGTACGTACGTACGCACATACACACACACATACGTACACATACACACGTACACACACGTAGTACACACACACGTACGTACACACACACACGTACGTACGTACACACAAACACACACACATACACACACACATACGTACACATACAAACGCACACACACACGTACGTACGTACACACACACACGTACGTACGTACGTACACACGTATGTACACACACACACGTACGTACGTACACACACAAACGTACACACACAAGTACACACACACGTACGTAGACATACACAAGTACACACAGACGTACGTACACACACATATACACACGTACACACACACACACACGTATGCACGAACGTACACACACACACGTACGTATGTACACACTCACACGTACGTACGTACCACATACACACACACATACGTACACACACATATACACACGTACACACACACGTACATGTACACACACACACACGTACATACGTAAATACACACACATACGTATTTACACACATACACACACACATACGTACATATACACACGTACACACAGACGTACTTACACACACATATACACACACACATACACATTTCGTACGTACACACGTCCGTACACACACAGACACATACACACACACGTACATACACATTAACACACACACGTACGTACATACGTACACACACAAGTACACACACACGTATGTACACATACACACGTACACACACACGTATGTACACACTCATATACACACGTACACACACACGTACATGTACAAACACACACACGTACGTACGTAAATACACACAAACGTTCGTACACACGTACGTACACACACACACACACGTACATATGTACGTACACACACACGTACGTACACACACAGACACGTACGTACATACACATATACACACACACATACGTACACACACACTTACACACACACGTACGTACACACACATATACACACGTACACATACACACATGTACGTACGTACACACACACACATTTACACACACACGTTCGTACACATACACACGTACACACACGTAAGTACACACACATATACACTCGTACACACAAAAACACGTACACGTACACACACATACGTATGTACGTACACACACACACACACACGTATGTACGTACACACACACACATTCGTACACACACACGTACACACACACGTACGTACACACACATATACACACGTACACACACACACACGTACACGTACACACACGTATGAACGAACGTATACACACACACGTACGTACGTAAACACACACAAATACGTACGTACACAAATACATACACACATACGTACACATACACACTTGCACACAGACGTACTTACACACACATATACACACGTACACACACACGTACGTACGTACACACACAGACGTACGTACGTACGTACACACACATGTACACACACATGTACGTACACACGTCCGTACACACACACACACACGTACACAAACACATACGTACACACAAACACACATACGTACGTACACATACATACACACATACGTACACATACACACGTACACACACAAACCTACGTACGTATGTACGTACACAAACGTACGTACGTACGTACACACACACACGTAAGTACGTACGTACACACACACACGTACGTAAGTACGTACGTACACACACAAACACGTATGTACGTACATACACACACACACGTACATACGTACACACACACGTACACACACACGTACGTACACATACACACGTACACACACACGTACGTAAACACACATATACACACGTACACACACACACGTACACGTACACACACAGACACGTACGTACGCACACACACACACGTATGTACGTACGTACACACACACACGTACGTACGTACACACATACACACACACATACGTACACATACCCACTTACACACACACGTCCGTACACACACATATACACACGTACACACACTCACACGTACGTACGTACGTACACACACACACGTAAGTACACACGTACGTACACACACACACACACACACACGTACGTACGTACGTACACACACACGTACGTACACACAAAGACACGTACACACACACACGTACGTACACATACACGTACACACACACACACGTAAACGTACACACACAAACACGTATGTACGTACACACATACACACACACATACGTACACATACTCACGTACACACACACACGTACGTACACACGTATGTACACACACACACACGTACACACACACGTACGTACACATACACAAGTACATACCACGTACGTACACATACACAGGTACACACACACGTACGTACACACACATATACACATGTACACACACACACATGTACGTATGTACACACACACGTACGTATGTACACACATACACACATACGTACACGTACACACACACGTACGTACGTACACACACATATGCACACGTACACACACAAACACGTACATACGTACACACACACACGTACGTACGTACACACACACATATACGTACTTACAAACATACACACACACATACGTACACATACACGATTACACACACACATACGTACACACACACCCGTACGTACGTACGTACACACACACGTACACACACACACGTACGTACGTACACACACACGTACGTACACATACACACGTACACACACGTACGTACACACACATATACACACGTACACACACGTACACGTACACACACACACACACGTACGTAATTACGTACACACACACACACGTACGTACGTACACACACACGTACGCACACACACGTACGTACACACACACGTACATATACATACACACACTCACGTACACACACACACACATATGTACGTACACACACACACGTATATACGTAAACACATACACACACACATTCGTACACATACACACACACACACACGTACGTAGTTACGTACACACACACACACGTACGTACGTACACACACACGTACGCACACACACGTACGTACACACACACGTACATATACATACACACACTCACGTACACACACACACACATATGTACGTACACACACACACACGTACATACGTAAACACATACACACACACATACACACACACATTCGTACACATACACACACACACGTACGTACGTACACACACACACGTGCACACACACGTACACATACACGTACGTACATATATACACGTACACAAAAGTACGTACACACACATATACACACGTACACATACACACACACGTATGTACGTACGTACGTACACACACACACGTACACACACACGTACGTAAACATGTACGTACACAGACGCACACCCACAAACGTACGTACACATACACACACACACGTACGTACACACACATATACACACGTAAACACACACGTACGACGTACACACACACACATGTACGTACGTACGTACACACACACAGACGTACGTACGTACACACACACACGTACGTACGTACACACACACACATACGTACGTACACACATACACACACACATACGTACACATACACATGTACACACAGACGTACTTACACACACATATACACAAGTACACACACACACACACATTACGTACGTACACACGTCCGTACACACACAGACACGTACACAAACATGTACATACACATACACACACACGTACGTACGTACTTACACACATACACGTATGTACGTACACACATACACACACATACGTACACATACACACATACGCACATACACACATACGTACGTACACATACATACACACATACGTACACATACACACGTACACACATACACATATACACACCTACGTACGTACGTACATACGTACACACACACGTACAAGTACGTACACACACACACACGTACTTACGTACGTACACACACACACGTACGTACGTACGTACACACACACGTACGTACACACACACACATGTAGGTACACACACGTAAGTACGTACGTACGTACACACACACATACATACGTACACACACATATACACACGTACACACACGTACGTACACACACACACGTACGTACATATACACACGTACACACACATATACGTACACACATACACACGTACACGTACACACACACACACGTACGTACACACATACACACACACATATGTACACATACACACTTAAACACACACGTACGTACACACACATATACACACGTAAACACACACACACACACGTACGTACGTACACACACTTAGGTACGTACACACACACACACGTACACAGACACGTACACACACACGTACGTACATACGTACACACACACACGTACGTACACACACATATACACACGTACACACACACGTACGTATGTACGTACACACACACACATACGTACGTACACACACACACATACGTACGTACGTACGTACACACACACACGTACGTACACACACACACGTACGTACGTACGTACACACACGTACGTAAACACACACACGTACGTACACACACACACGTACGTACACACACACACACGTACACACGTACACACACGTACGTAAACACACACGTATGTACACACACACACGTACGTACACACACACACGTACGTACACTCACATATACACACGTACACATACACGTACATACGTACGTACACACACACGTACGTGCGCACGTACACACACACACGTACGTACACACACACACGTACACATACACACACGTACGTACGTACGTACACCCACACACATACGTACTTACGTATACACACACGTACGTACACACACGTACGTACACACACACGTACATACGTACACACACACGTACGTGCGTACGTACACACATACACGTATGTACACACACACGTACGGACGTATGTACGTACACAAACACATGTACGTACACACACACACACGTACGTACACACAAACGCACGTACGTATGTACGTACACACACACACACGTACGTACACACACACACACACGTACGTACGTACACACACACACATACATACGTACACCCACACACACGTACATACGTACGTACACACACACACGTACGTACACACATACACGTACGTACGTACGTACACACACGTACGTACACACACACACACGTACGTACGTACATACACACACGTACGTACACACAAACACATGTACGTACACACACACACCTACGTACGTACGTACGTACACACACGCACACACGTACATACACACACATATACACACGTACACACACACGTACGTACGTACGTACACACACACGTACGTACGTAAGTATACACACACACGTATGTACACACATACACGTACGTACGTACACACATGTACGTACACACATACACGTACGTACGTACGTACGTACGTACACACACGTATGTACACACACACATGTACGTACGTACGTACACACACGTACGTAAACACACACAAACGTACGTACACACACAGGTATGTACACACACACACACGTACACATACACACACGTACGTACGTACGTACACACACACACACGTACGTACGTACACACACACGTACGTACACACATGTACACACACACACACGTACGTACGTACACACACACGTACGTACACACACACACACGTACGTACACACACACACGTAAGTACGTACACACACACGTACGTACACACAAACACACGTACGTACGTACGTTCACACACGTACGTACACACACACGTACGTACACACACACACACGTACGTACACACGTACGTACACACACACACGTACGTACACACACACACGTACGTACACACACATATACACACGTACACACACACGTACATACGTACGTACACACACACACGTACGTACACACACACGTACGTACACACACACCAACACGTACACATACACACACGTATGTACGTACGTACACCCACACACATACGTACGTACGTATACACACACGTACGTACACACACGTACGTACACACACACGTACATACGTACACACACACGTACGTGCGTACGTACACACATACACGTATGTACACACACACGTACGGACGTATGTACGTACACAAACACATGTACGTACACACACACACACGTACGTACACACAAACGTACGTACGTATGTACGTACACACACACACACGTACGTACACACACACACATACATACGTACACCCACACACACGTACATACGTACGTACACACACACACGTACGTACACACATACACGTACGTACGTACGTACACACACGAACGTACACACACACACACGTACGTACGTACATACACACACGTACGTACACACAAACACATGTACGTACACACACACACCTACGTACGTACGTACGTACACACACACACACACGTACATACACACACATATACACACGTACACACACACGTACGTACGTACGTACACACACACGTACGTACGTAAGTATACACACACACGTATGTACACACATACA
This sequence comes from Erpetoichthys calabaricus, assembly GCF_900747795.2. NCBI lineage: Eukaryota > Metazoa > Chordata > Cladistia > Polypteriformes > Polypteridae > Erpetoichthys > Erpetoichthys calabaricus. The sequence continues at coordinate 316,322,952 of NC_041396.2, read as the reverse complement.
CGTACGTACGTACACACATGTACGTACACACATACACGTACGTACGTACGTACGTACGTACACACACGTATGTACACACACACATGTACGTACGTACGTACACACACGTACGTAAACACACACAAACGTACGTACACACACAGGTATGTACACACACACACACGTACACATACACACACGTACGTACGTACGTACACACACACACACGTACGTACGTACACACACACGTACGTACACACATGTACACACACACACACGTACGTACGTACACACACACGTACGTACACACACACACACGTACGTACACACACACACGTAAGTACGTACACACACACGTACGTACACACAAACACACGTACGTACGTACGTTCACACACGTACGTACACACACACGTACGTACACACACACACACGTACGTACATACGTACGTACACACACACACGTACGTACACACACATATACACACGTACACACACACGTACATACGTACGTACACACACACACGTACGTACACACACACGTACGTACACACACACCAACACGTACACATACACACACGTATGTACGTACGTACACCCACACACATACGTACGTACGTACACACACGTACGTACACACACGTACACACACACGTACGTGCGTACGTACACACATACACGTATGTACACACACACGTACGGACATATGTACGTACACAAACACACGTACGTACACACACACACACATACGTACTTAAACACACACACACGTACGTATGTACATACACACACACACACACACGTACGTATACACAAACGTACGTACGTATGTACGTACACACACACACACACGTACGTACACACACACACGTACGTACATACACACGTACGTACGTACGTACACACACACACATACGTACGTACACACACACACACGTACGTACATACGTACACACACACGTACGTACACACACACGTACGTACATACGTACGTACACACACACACGTACATACACACATACACGTATGTACGTACGTACACACACGTACGTACACACACACACATGTACGTACGTACGTACACACACGTACGTACACACACACACATGTACGTACACACACACACCTACGTACGTACATACGTACACACACACACACGTAGATACACACACATTTACACACGTACACACACACGTACGTACGTAAGTATACACACACACACGTACGTACACACATACACGTACGTACGTACCCACACGTACGTACACACATACACGTACGTACGTACGTACGTACGTACACACACGTTAGGGTTAGGTTAGGGGATTAAGGCCTCGAAAGGCAATGCATGGGTACACTTTTTCCACTCATAAAATTTATTTATTTTAAAGAGATCACCCATTCTATCCAAATAATCCAAATGATCTATTTTTATTTGTACATTTATCCTTATCTCCATCCTGTCTGCACTGTTCAAATTGAAATTAATCATTTAATTTAAGTATTTTTATCATTTGTTTTTGTAAATCTGGCCGTTCTATCTGAACCATGCCCTCCAATACTTTATTTAAAATTTCAAATCATTAAATCCTTAATTCCATTATTGCAGTACCCCCGAGATATCAAAAGAACAACATACTAAGATTATCAACCGATCATCCGTCCAAAAGATTATTCTCAATCAGGTATCTATTCATCACCACATTGACCAGACCCTTCTCTCACAATCGGCCTTACCAAATATATCCACCAACTCATCATAAAACTCCTCCTAATTTTCCTTCCCTCAAAACCAAGACAAAAAAACTCATTCCTCATTCCTGTCCTCCCTTCTCTAATATTTACTCCAACGCTTTCAAAAAAAAAAAAAAAAAATTCAATACTGCTCTAGTCCACTCCTTAACATCAAGGCCCCAACCCCACTGATTAACATCAGGGTTCCAAAACCATTGGTTAACATTGGGGTCCCGATTCCACTAATTAACCTCAGGGCCCGTCCCCCACTATGGTTAAGGTAAGGGTTTAGGATAGGGCAGGACAATCCAAAAATCTATCTAAGACTCCTATCCTCCCACTACACTCCTTAACATCAGGGCCCCAACCCCACTGATTAACATCAGGGTTCCAAAACCATTGGTTAACATTAGGGTCCCGATTCCACTAATTAACATCAGGGCCCGTCCCCCTCTATGGTTAAGGTAAGGGTTTGGGATAGGGCAGGACAATCTAAAAATCTATCTAAAAATCCCATCCTCCCACTACTTCACCTGAAGGGCTAGACCCTAATATGAATAAATTTAAAAACTTAGAGTCAGACCAAGCAATCAAATTATCTAAAAAGGAAAAAACAGGAAGAAGGAAAAGAGTAAAACAAAATGCCACAAACAATAAGGAAACAAACCTTCCAATCTCCCATTGTCCTTACTCAAGGCTTATCAATAGGAAAAAAGGAGACCATGAAAAACACTAACACACTCACCCCTCAACCCCTGATTCCCCGAGGCAACTACTAAACACTATCGGATGTTTTGTTCAACCAATAGTTCACCAATTCATGAGCCGATGCCGAGGCCAAGCGATCCGGGTGATCCTTCTCCCGATATAATTTAAATCTCGGGGAGAGGATCACTCTCGTCATATCACATCTCAGCAAAAGCTCATTGAACTGGAACAGTTTCCTATTCAACACCGGATCTGCAGTAAGTGGAACCTGTGCTAGGAATACCTGTGCATGAACAAAGACCGCTCTCAAAAGTTGGAAAACCTTTGACCAATTAATCTGGAGATTCGTACTAGCCGAAGCCTGCACTACATCCAGATACCCAGCAAGAACAATAACTCTTTTAATACCCGAAATCGTCGGGCCTTTATTAAAATGAAGTAATAATGATGTTAGCGTTAGATTTTGAATGCTAACTAAATTAACATTATTATGAGTTCTATTATGGTAATTGGTCAAAGTACTATCCGAGAGAATCAATGTATCCGCAACCAAATCTAAAGGCAGGTGGGACAAACCCTGACAATGGCAGATCTTCATGGTGTGGGTATCAGTGTCATTCCCATCCTCCGATGACTCGTCCGAGAGACAACTCATCATATCTCCAACACCAAGAAAATAATTTTTATTTTCTAATTGAGAAGAAATTGTAAAATTTTGTTTTTTCTCAATTTGAGCCACACTTATATCAGGCCGCTCCACCATGCCCCGAGATCCTGTCGATAAAGCACATTTATATATCATATTTTTATTCCCAGCCGGACCACTCCCCGAGACCGGAGTCGAGGAAACAGAAGAGGGGTCTAATACCTTATTGGCCTCCGTCCGCGAAGGAACCATCCCTGGCACCGAGGACACGGAAATCGAGGAAACCGAGGCCCGTAAATTTTGAACCCCTGACTCCACCGAGACCGATCCACCTAAATCGGAAGATGATGCCTGAAGAGGATCCCGTTCCGCAGACAAAGGCAAATCCCCTTGTTTTTTAGAATTTGTAAAAATGTGTTGCCTAAAGGAAACAAGAGAAGAGGGCGTAAGCTTATTCCTATATTTCCTTTTAGCCATTGATATGGCTTTAGCCTGCGCTAATTCATCTGGTACTGGAAGGTGTTTACACCACTGTTGAATAACATTAGTATAATGCTCTTTTAACACCAACAGCACACTCTGCAACCATAAATCTGTACAATCTTTAATTTTTAAATTAGTACCAGAATTTGGCGAGGATGGTTTGATAAAATTAGCTAGTCTCTCTACTTGTTTTGCCATACCTTTGGGTGGTTGTGGATTAGCCACAATCTCCAAATGATGTATCGCCTGGAGAAGCTTAAAATATATTTTTTCCAGTCTGATAGATGTCATTTCAGCTGGAAAAACAAAAGGAATATATAGAAAAAATAGGAGGAGAAAAATTAAGAAGTTAAAATACAAGTAATTGGTCGAACCTCACAAGGTAAGTAAACTACCCCCCAATATCATCACAGGTTTTTTAGGAATTAAAAGCTAAGAAAATGTAAAAAATTATAAAAAAACAGGTAAGTATAGAATTTTAATTCTTTCTTTTTTTACTCACCAGGCCCAAATAGGATACTGAACAAGGATCCGGATGAAAAATAGAGGTAAGTATAGTTTATATCACCGGTAGTATTTATATTGTATTTGATATAAAAAAATTGTGTTTGAAAAAATGTGTAAAAAAATGTGCTATTCTCTTTATTTTAGTGAAAAAATATATTTAAAAAAAAAAATGAAAAAAACAGAAAAAACAGTGCACTGAAAAAATGAAAAAAATACTTACTCTACAGGATCCTGAGAATAAAATAAAGATTAGACAAGGCTAAAAAACTTTGTTACCTTTAATCCAATCTCTTAACTGTTAAAAAGAAACCTTTATTAGTTTAAAAGTTAAAAAAAGGCGAAAAAATAAGTTAAGGTAAGTAAAAAATATTTTTAAACCTCACTTTACCCTACTTTCTCCTAGGAAAAAAGTTTGTAAAAGACCATGAAATCCCTAACGTTTCGGGAACCACTTCCCTTCATCAGAGGAATACTAGAAACTGAAAAAAGGAAAGCTTATATCCCTGACCCCATGATTCCAGGTGTTTAATTAAATCCACCAATTCTAATAGAATAATTACCCCATTAAGGCTCAACCAACCCTCGTACATAAATAATTAAAACAAGAATTAAACAATTTTATTGGTGATATACTTAACGAGCCAATAAGAAGAATCCAATGCTGGTCACTAATAAGATGGTAAATTAACCCTAATCAAATTGATAGGCCTCTATCTAAATCCTAATCTCAGTTATTTGTTAAAACAGAAATTACCTATTACACAATAGACCTGCTAAACAATTAACTTGGCCAAAGAGAATTAACTGATAACTCCCTTCTCCCCTGGCCTTTATCTCAATAATTATTATTCACTCGAAGAGGATTAAAAAATAAAGACTAAAAATGAGTGATCCCTACTGGAAAAGGACACTAGCCCAGGTTAGGTTAGGGGATTAAGGCCTCGAAAGGCAATGCATGGGTACACTTTTTCCACTCATAAAATTTATTTATTTTAAAGAGATCACCCATTCTATCCAAATAATCCAAATGATCTATTTTTATTTGTACATTTATCCTTATCTCCATCCTGTCTGCACTGTTCAAATTGAAATTAATCATTTAATTTAAGTATTTTTATCATTTGTTTTTGTAAATCTGGCCGTTCTATCTGAACCATGCCCTCCAATACTTTATTTAAAATTTCAAATCATTAAATCCTTAATTCCATTATTGCAGTACCCCCGAGATATCAAAAGAACAACATACTAAGATTATCAACCGATCATCCGTCCAAAAGATTATTCTCAATCAGGTATCTATTCATCACCACATTGACCAGACCCTTCTCTCACAATCGGCCTTACCAAATATATCCACCAACTCATCATAAAACTCCTCCTAATTTTCCTTCCCTCAAAACCAAGACAAAAAAACTCATTCCTCATTCCTGTCCTCCCTTCTCTAATATTTACTCCAACGCTTTCAAAAAAAAAAAAAAAAAAAAAAAAAAAAAATTCAATACTGCTCTAGTCCACTCCTTAACATCAAGGCCCCAACCCCACTGATTAACATCAGGGTTCCAAAACCATTGGTTAACATTGGGGTCCCGATTCCACTAATTAACCTCAGGGCCCGTCCCCCACTATGGTTAAGGTAAGGGTTTAGGATAGGGCAGGACAATCCAAAAATCTATCTAAGACTCCTATCCTCCCACTACACTCCTTAACATCAGGGCCCCAACCCCACTGATTAACATCAGGGTTCCAAAACCATTGGTTAACATTAGGGTCCCGATTCCACTAATTAACATCAGGGCCCGTCCCCCTCTATGGTTAGGGTTAGGTTTTAGGGTAGGGGATCTGGTCCTATAAAAAAAGTCCAGATCTGCGCTGGTTCACCAGTCTTAGCCAAAACTCTTTGTTTTTATTTTATTTAAAGTTCTTGCTCCATATCTCCTAATTAAACATTAATAATCACTCCCCACATTCTCACATGGCTCATTATCTCACCCCTACATTCTCACATGACCAATTCTCTTTCCTACCTCCTCCTCTGTCCCAATTAACTTTTCAATTTCGATAAAATTGGGATGAAAACAAAGTAAAAGTAGAACTAGGGTTATCTTTAGGATATGAGGTTACCGTATGTAAATTCACTCAATCCTAACCTGGAATTATTCTTTGTTTATATTCCAAATTATTTTATTCTCCTCCCTCCATTTCATTTAAACCCTTGGGGAAAATAGTGTCTAATTTACCCATCCATTCGGCTTCCTTTTTCCGCCGAGCCTGCTTACCCCAATTGGGATCTTGTTCCAAGGGGAAAAATTGTGGGGTATGGCCTGGGATCGAAAAATGATTGTACAGGATTGTCTGCTTTTTCTGATTTTCTATCGCTCGTAAATGCTGTACTAGCCTTAATCTCAGGGTATTTTTTGTTTCCCCCACATATGTCATTCCGCATTCCTGGCATTGAATGCCATAAATGCAATTAATTGACATCAGGGAAAGCTGCTGGTAAACTGGATATTCCTGTTTAGTTACCCTGTTCTTCACCATCTTTCTGTAACTAAACGGAATCTCCCAGGCACACTTATTCTTACGGCGGGACACGCAGGAAGCCCTTACCAACATATCTTTTAAATTTTTGTTCTTACGGTATGATGAAATCACCCTCCAGTCCCGCAAATCCTGATCCTCTCCCTGAACCTCCAGAAAATCATCTTTCAGGACCCGGGTTACCTTTTGGGCCTGATTGGAAAAAGTCAAAATCAAAGGAATAATCTTCTCCTGCTCTCCCGTTTTTCCTGCTGTCTCGTATTCCTGTCCTGGCCTCTTTCCCCACAACCTCCTTAGTTCCAATCTTTCCTCCCACCATGGTCCATCTCCAAAAATACATTGAAATCCCGTCATAAGGTCTAGATATTCTTTCCACTGCAACTTCCAACTCGCTTCCACCATCCTTCCCATTAATTGGACTCCCCTGTCATCCCATTCTACCTCCTCTATCAATCCCGAAAAAAATATCTCTCCCTTACCTCCATCCCATCTCCATACTAGACACTTTTTCAACCAATCACTACCCCTTTCTACTATTATATTTCCAAAGATCACTGTCGGACTCTCCTTATAGCCCCTCCCCACTGACTTAACATCAGGGCCTATCTCCACTATCTTAACCTCAGGGACCCTTCCACTGAGGTTAAGATTAGGATTTGGAGTGGGGCAAGTCAGTAATCCAGTACCCGGACTCTCTTTATAGCCCCTCCCCACTGATTTAACATCAGGGCCTATCTCCACTATCTTAACCTCAGGGACCCTTCCACTGAGGTTAAGATTAGGATTCGGAGTGGGGCAAGTCAGTAATCCAGTACCCGGACTCTCTTTATAGCCCCTCCCCACTGATTTAACATCAGGGCCTATCTCCACTATCTTAACCTCAGGGACCCTTCCACTGAGGTTAAGATTAGGATTTGGAGTAGGGCAAGTCAGTAATCCAGTACCCGCCTCTAACTCTCCCTCCACTCTCATATAGAATCTCTGTAAAAAGTCGACGGCTCTCCCCCACTGTTTTTCCCATTCCATCTGCTGTATCTGATCTTGAAGGAAAAACCACCGCCCAATCCCTTTTATCTCATCTAACTTTTTCTGTATTTTATTTTTCAGGTCCCGAGGAGTCCAAACTGGCACAAAGGAAGAAAAGAGATGTAAAGAGAAGAAAGGAATAAATCCCCGGTAAGTATACCCTTCCATAAAATCTATGTCTAAGTCTACTGAACAGTGATATTGTGTCCTCCAACAACACCAATCACCTCTCCCCCCCAAAAACATCTTCTCATACCAACCCTGCACTCCATATCTATCATCATCTGTCAAACCATCTACGACTCCCTCTACACTATCCTCCATCCCTGTTAACCAGGACAAGTCTGCTGAGTCTGCTTCGGAGTCCAAACCAATCTGAGGTAACTGTGGAATCCCTGTCACCCTCTTGAAGGGAACATGTGAGGTTAAGTAACCCTTATATTGTTCTCTTACCTCCGTCTTAATCTCCCTTAAAAACCTTTTGGAATATCCCCTGTTTCTCAAGGCCTTAAACAAAATTGTTGTAGCTTCCTCTACATCTGCCTGCTCAGTGTTTATACGGTAAAATCTAATTAGTTGGGATTTAATTATTCCCCGAAAAGTATGTTTCGGGTGATAACTCCGAGCCTGCAGAAGTGCATGAGTGTCTGTATTCTTAAAGAACACCTTTGTTATCAAATATTTGTTCGTGTTCACTGTATTAGATCGGAAGCTAAGCTGAGTATCCAAGAACGTCACCCCCTCCTGACTGATTTCTGCTGTCAGTTTGATCGTCTCATGTACACTATTCAAAATCTCCACAAAATCCCAAAAATCTTGCAGTGAATACACCCAAATGCCAAATATATCATCCAAATATCTCAAATATAAGAATGGGAGCTTACCACATTTACCAAAAGCGGTGCGCTCCCATTCAGACATATATATATTGGCATAGGCCGGGGCATACTTTTTGCCCATTGCCGTCCCGTGTACCTGTAGGTACATGACTCCATTAAACTGGAAGTCATTGGTTCTTAGGCTCAGCTCTAACAATTTCAATATATATTCATCTGGTCTCATATTATCCGGAAACCGTTGAAATATTTTCTTCACTGCCTGCAATCCCAGATCTATATTAATATTCGTGTACAGTGACTCCACATCCATCGCAAACAAGTACGCACCTTCCGGAAATTCTCTGTCTCTTATCACTTGCAAAAAGTGATAGGTATCCCGTACATAACTGTTGTGCCTTTGGGATAGTGGATTCAAATGAGAATCCAACCATTCTGATACTCTATACGATTCTGATGAGCAGTCAGATATTATCGGCCTCCCCGGTGGCACTGCATAAGGAACTATCCATTTTTCAGGCGGTTTATGTATTTTTGGCAACAGATAAAACTTCCTGATTACAGCTTCGGGGGGTCCCATTAAGAATTTCTTCTGTTTATATGAAATCCATCCCTCTGTCTGCATATCATCAAGAATCTTACCCATCTTCTTTTTGGTTACTTCCCCTATCGATTTTCTAAGGGGACGATAATAAAGTTGGTTGCCTAATTGCCTACGTGCCTCCTGAATATATTGGGCCCTATCCATCAACACAGTCATTGAGCCCTTGTCTGCTGGCTTAATAATGATATCCTTCCTATTCCTCATAAAATAGTTCAAGGACTCTCTCTCCGCTATGGAGAGATTGTCCTTCGGCAAACCACAAACCCCTAGTTCACTCAACCTTCTCCGATCTTTCTCAATTAAATCCAAAATATCCTGACTAACTTCGTGGTCTTTTGGCGTCCAGTGGGATGCCTCAACAAATCTCTCCGGGCAATCCTCCATATGATAATCAAAGTAATCTATAAGTTTGAGTCTGCGATGATATCTGCAGACATCCCTTTTAATCTCCACTAGATCAGTCCCTGTTGGAACTGGGACAAAAGTAAGGCCCCTTTGCAATAAGTCCACATCTGTTCTCGTCAATCTAACCCTATCACATAGATTCAGAATGTTAACCTCCTTTGACAATACAAACGTAGACTCGTCTTGCAATTCCCCTAATTGGTCTAGTCAGGAGTCCATCATGAAATAGCCCTGTTCAGATGTCCAATGGAGCTCATCTCCATCTACCAATTCCGCATCTCCCTGTCCTAAGGCTTCCAAGATCTTTACTTCTGGATGAATACTACCCATCTTATCCAACAATTTGTTGAGTTCCTGGATTCTATACAACAATTCCGAAGACTGATTTAAGAGGGAAAAGGGCAATTTAGCCAAATACAACTCTGCCGCAGGAAATTTTTTCTTAACACTTTTCACCAACTCCCCCAACTGCCTCTCCAATGCACGAAAATTTGTCTGTTGTGCGCAGTCATTTAAACCTATACACAGTACCACTTTCAAAATACCGTCTCTGATTCCTCTAATCCTCTTTTCCACCACATCTGTTAACCCTCTCACTGTTGCTCCAGGAAAACTGTGTGCCTCCAGCTCATTCTTTCTGAAAAAAGGAATCCTAGCAATATTAGAGTCCCCCAATACTAAATACAGACCCATCGGATCCAAGCTAAACTTCTTATCTCGCCACCCTTGATGTCTATGCGG
>NC_041396.2:316205915-316312245 GCF_900747795.2 Erpetoichthys calabaricus | reverse complement strand
TGTATAAGGGTACAGAGACTTGGGTCCCCTCAATTCCCGTTATTGACTGTTTGGGATAACAGTGGAAATAAAACTGGAAGGGACTCTAATAGTCAAGTAAACAATGAAGGAGTGGTTGGACGAAACATCAGGAGTATCTGGAGCTCAGATCGGGAATTATATAAGATACAGATGGAGGGGAATAGGTTGGGATTGATGTTTAACGGAAGGGGGAAATGGATGGAGAGACGGGGTTGTCCAGTTGAGATATGGCAGAGGAGGATGACAGTGATGACAGGGGGTGAGAGGTGCAATTGGGAAGAGGAGCTTCAATACTTACAGTTGAATTGGGAACAGGTGGTAGCAGTGATTCTTGCTGATATTGAGTTTTGGTGGCAGCAAAGCAAATTGAGGCAGGAGGAGGGAGAATATGAGAGGGAGGAGGATGTGGAAGAAGAACAGGAGAGTAGGCGACTGATTCCAGTAGTGATGACATTTTCAAGGAAGGCACAGCAGGTATTTAAAGTAGTGAGGAGTAATTTTGAGCAGGCACAACAAGATGACGATGACTTGAGGGGCTGCAAATTGGTGGCGGCTTTCCGGAAGAATGGGAATTTAAAAGATCTGTTAGTGAGAGCATCGTGCACGGTTAAAAAAAGAAATAAATGTGCATGGCGGGTTCCATGGAAAATTAAAAAAATGGTTGGAAATCCGATCTCAGGGAAAGAAAGACCCATTTTTCAGGTATTGTCCCTTACCACCAAAAATTGTATATATGGAATTCAGTGTGGAAATTGTGGGTTATTGTATATAGGTGAAACAAAGAATACGGTTAGGGCCAGGTTTGTTCAACATCTTCGGTTCATAGAGAACCAACAGAAACCGACAGTCCTATATACACATTTTGCCCAACAAGGACATAGTCCGATTATGTTTCCAATAGCTCATGAAGTATATTGGAATAAGACTCGGAGATTAAAAATGGAGAAGGATTGGATTGATTTTTTACAAACCAGGGCACCTGAAGGGTTAAATGAAAAATAGAATAAATAATAAACAGTATTCATTAGGGATTAGGTTGAATTAAAATCTAATTCAATATACATAGGTTAGTGAACCAGTGCGTGCCAGCAAGGCTGGCAGTCCCCTACCCTAACGCCTAACCCTAACCCTAACCCTAACCCTAACCCTAACCCTAACCCTAACCCTAACCCTAACCCTAACCCTAACCCTAACCCTAACCCTAACCCTAACCCTAACCCTAACCCTAACCCGGAGGGTGAGAAATTCTCTCTCTCCGGACTAATAGACCAACTAGCCCCCCCAAATCCTTATCTTAACTATGGGGGTAATTGGGGCCCTCAGGTTGAGGACTTAGGCCCTAGGAGCCGCGGGGACCAACCCGGCCCCCTTGGACTGAACTTTAATTTGGATTTTAAGGGGGGTTTCGAGGCTAATAATCTTGGCCCCGCGGTCCTTGGGGATCAACTTGTCCACTACGGCCCTAACCTTAAAAACTTAGGGGTGGGGGGCCCTGATGTTAGGACTCCCACCCCTGGGGCAATTATGGATCTTCCAACCCTCCCTTGCCCTAACCCTAAAAACTTAGGGGTGGGGAGCGCTGATGTTAAGACTCCCACCCCTGGGGCAATTATGGATCTTCCAACCCTCCCTTGCCCTAATCCTAAAAACTTAGGGGTGGGGGGCCCGGATGTTAGGACTCCCACCCCTGGGGCAATTATGGATCTTCCAACCCTCCCTTGCCCTAACCCTAAAAACTTAGGGGTGGGGGGCCCTGATGTTAAGACTCCCACCCCTGGGGCAATTATGGATCTTCCAACCCTCCCTTTCCCTAACCCTAAAAACTTAGGGGTGGGGGGCCCTGATGTTAAGACTCCCACCCCTGGGGCAATTATGGATCTTCCAACCCTCCCTTGCCCTAACCCTAAAAACTTAGGGGTGGGGGGCCCTGATGTTAAGACTCCCACCCCTGGGGCAATTATGGATCTTCCAACCCTCCCTTGCCCTAACCCTAAAAAACTTAGGGGTGGGGGGCTCTGATGTTAGGACTCCCACCCCTGGGGAAACTAGGACTCCACTGACCCTCCCCTGCCCTAACCCTAAAAACTTAGGGGTGGGGGGCCCTGATGTTAGGACCCCCAGCCCTGGAAAAATGGGGGACTCATTAACCCTCCCCTGCCCTAACCCTAAAAACTTAGGGGTGGGGGGCCCGGATGTGGGGACTCCCACCCCTGGGGAAACTAGGGCTTCACCAACCCTCCCCTGCCCTAACCCTGAGGACTTAGGGGTGGGGGGCCCTGATGTTGAGACTCCCACCCCTGGGGAAACTGGGGTTCCACCAACCCTCCCTGGCCCTAACCCTAAAAACATGGGGGTGGGGGGCCCGGAGGTTGAGGATGTGGGAATTGGGACAGTTGGGGTTTCCCAGGTTGCGGGGCGGGGGGTGGGTGTCGAGGGGTCCCCGGGTCGGGTTCTGGTGGAGGGAGAGGGGGATCGGACCCAGGTCAGGGGTTCGCGGGTGGAGCTTACATCAAATATGGATCCCAGTTGCAAAATCCCGGTTGTCATTACATTTTCACATTATGCTAGGACAGTTATGGGTGTCCTGCGTTCAAACTTTGTGGGGGCACAGGGCACCCATTTACCATTAAAACAATTTCAAATTATTGCTGCGTACAGAAGGAATAAAAATCTAAGGGACATCTTGGTTCATGCAAGGTGTCCTAACAAAAAACACAAAAACAGAACTGCTTGGAAAATCCCCTTTGCCAGGAAGAAAAATATTTACAATAGACTGGCAAAGGTGGACAAACCAATTCTTCAAACATTTCACCTTAATTACAGAAATTGTGTATATGGGATCCAATGCTCCACCTGCGGATTAATTTATATTGGGGAGACCAAGAATGCTCTGAGGGACCGATTTGTACAGCACCTCAGACTCATCGACAACCAAAAAAAACAGATGGTGTTGTACTCCCACTTTGGGATGGAAGGTCACAAACCAGTGATGTTTGGCCTGGAGCAGCAGGGGAACTGGAACAAGACAAGACGGTTGAGGGCGGAACAAAAATGGATGGAGGCTTTGAATACCTGGGTCCCAATGGGGTTAAACGAAAAATGAGTTTATTTATTTATTTATTTATTTATTCTATTTATTAACATATTTATATATTTATTTAATTATTTATTGATGAATAGGGGGAATCAGGGATTATTTATTTATTTATTTATTTATTTAGATATAGGTTTTTAGGTATTTATTATGATAGGGATAGAATTTTTTTTAAAAAAATTCCTTTGGTGGGGGGAATTTTTAAAGGGGATGATTAGTTTTAAAGGGTTTTGTTAGTGTATTTATTATTTTTTAATATGTAAGGTTTTTTTTATTCAAAATAAAAGATTTTTTGAATCTAATTTTCTTTAATTATTTATTTATCTATTTATTTATTTATTTATCCAGTTTTATTTTCTAGTAGGGGGTAGATTAAAACAATTAAAAAATTAAATAATTTTTAATATCAAGAATTGTTGTACCTGGGCGTGCCGTAATGGCCATATCCCCTACCCTAAGCCTGACCTTGCCAGAGTCCGATTCTTGGATGGAGTTCTACCCTTTTTAAGACACAAAATAACCAACAGATGAAAACATAAATATGTGTTATGTAACTAAAATCCGATAGGGGAAATAGCGTAGTCTATAAGGATCTTTTTCATCTTTAGGTTGTCTTAGATTAAAAATACAGTGATTTGGTATAATACCAAAAATCGTAGAAATTAATTTCACTTTTCCCCCCCCAAAAAAATCTTTTTTTCCCTTATAGAAATTAATCCCCCCTTTTTTTTCCCCAAAAAAATCCCCCCTTTTTTCCCCCCTCCCATTTTTAACCCCTATCTAAAAGGAGTTTAGATTATTGAATCTCTTTTTTTATATATTTTTCTATCTATCCCTTTAAGTGTATTGTTAGTTTTTTGTTCTATAACTAAATGGGGTATTCCCAAAAAAAACCTTTTGCCCCATTTCTCTTTTTTTGTGAAATTAAGAGTTTTGTCTCTGTCTCTTTTTTTTGATTTACTGAATGACCTATGACTTTTTACCTTTGACCCTTAGATAGAGGGATTTATTTATTCATAAGTTTTTTTATATTTTCTTATATAAAACGTCCTTTTTTTTAAGTAATGGAAATAAAGATTTATTTTTTAAGATTAAATTTTACTCTTTTTTTCAATTAAACAATTTTTGAAATTAAGTAGTTGAGAAATAAGAATCGGGATAGGTCTGGAGATTGAGTTGTTTACTTTTAAAATTTGACCTTTTGACTCTTGACCCCATGAACCTAGTTAAGCCATCTGTGACCTAATTAATTTGAGTAGTACATAAAAACAGCTTTTACCAATAGGTCAGATATTCGACTCCTCTGAAGAAGGTTTTTTCAAACCGAAACGTTAGGAAGAATAAATAATACTAGGTTCTTTTTAAGTTAGTTTAATTTTGTGAGGTCAGGATTTTTTACCTTTTTTTCACCATTTTTTAAGTCTTTTTAAAGACTTTATTTAAACCTAGCAAATACCTTTTTTTAACTTTTTTTTCATCTTCCAGAGCTCTGGGTTTTTGTGAGTATGGTACCTCCTTTTCCTTATCAGGCCTGAATACTTAAAAACAATCTTTTTTTCAAGGTATACCGAATTTTTTTGTATATTTTTCATACTTGTTTTGTTTTTTGCATGATTTATTTTAACTAAGTAATAGTGTGGTAGTTTAGAATTGTATACTAACACTGATAAATGTTATAGCACTAAAATTATAAGCACTTACAATTATATAGCACTTAAAATATACCTGAAATTAGATAGGCCACAAATAGGTAAAGGGAGCCAAACTACTGAAATCTACGACATAAGAAAAATATTTTCTTACCATCTGAGAACAAAAAGATAAGAAGAGGTATACTAAGTCTACGGTGAATAGGGTAAGCGAAAGTAAATGTTTTTTTAGACAAAAAAATTTTTTTAAGGGTTAATTTTGGTATAAACTAAGGTCATTCTTTCATTTTTTTTCTTTTTTGGAAAAATTTTTTTTTTTTTTTTTTTTTTTTTTTTTTTCAGTATTATCTTTGTATGTTAATTTTTATGTCATTTGTTAATTGTTTTGTCACTTGATGATTTATTAAGTAATTTGAATAATACAACTATAGTAGGTATAGTCTTTGTTTTTCCCCCCTCCCCCTTTTTTTTCGAATTTATCTGCCGTTTTCCCCCCCCCCTTTTTCTTTCTTGTTTTTTTAATTGTCATTTATACCTTCCCAAAACTATTCCCCCCCCCCCCCTTTTCCTTTCTTCTTTAATATGTCTTTGTCTAGATTTTATTCTTCTAACCGGTTTTCCCCTTTAGAACAACCAATGACTAATGATCCAGGTAACAATCCAGAACCAGCTATTCAGAGCAGGAGCAACAGGACTGGATTCCAGTGGGACAGAAGGTATTTTAAGCTTTTACAAATTATCCATCATATAGAAATTATTTGGAAGGCAATTAAATATCAGCAAATTCCAAAAGGTATGATTAAACATGCCCAAAAGCTCACCGCCTTCATTAAACCTGCTTCTCCAGACCAACCAGTACTATTAGAAATTCAGAATCATACTGTGAATTGGTTAAAGGCTAACTTACAATCTTTGTATAAACATTATTTAAAACAACTGTATGGTCTAAAAGATGGTACACTGGTTTTTGATTCCAATCAGGTAGATAAAGCAATCCATTTTGCAAAGGTGAGGTACCGTAATAAATTAACGCCATCTTCGGTTGCGATGTTTTCTGAGGTGCTGTTGGACTCACGTATTCTTGATCTGCAGATTGACCTCTCCTCGCCATGGGCCGATCCGGACTTCCATCTATTGACTTCTCATTCCCCAATGGATAACGATGAGCAATGGATACAGGTTGGTCATAAAAAGGCAATAGGATGTCGCAGTGATACCACCCGGACCGGTTCATCTCTTCTTCTTCAACATTTGACTTCTTCTACGGTACCTTTATCTTCCAAACCTCTTTTGTCTCCAGTTATACAAAACATAGATTTGAGTCCCGGAATACCATCTCTTTCTCTATCATCTAAAAAGGCAAGGGTTAAATTACATGAACCACTTGATCAGGCTTTATCATCTTCTCAATCCTTAATTAATTCTTTATCATCTTCTAAATCTTCTGATTCCAATTCTTCTAATTCTTTGTCCAAAAATTCTTTAGGAAATCCGAACAAAAAAACATCTCCAAACAAAAGGAAAAAAGGTCTAAAACCGAGGTCCCGGGAAAAATCAACAGGGGATCAGGTACAGAGTAATTCCTTACCCTTGGGGACTCACCAAAAGATAAAAACAGGTAAAAACACTTTTCAACCAGGAATTGGGATAGACTTTGGACTGGGATGTAACAAACTTTCTTTTTCTTTATCTCCCTCTTCTTCTTCCTCTTCTTCTTCTTCTTCTTCTCTTTCCACTTCAAATTTGGTGTCTGAAAAAATTAAGACTTTCATTACTGAACAGGGACAGACAAATCCTTTGTCAACAATAAATAATATTCAAATCTCTTCTTCAGTTACGCCTATAAATACACCTAATGCTAATCTCTATCCTAAAGTGCATATTGTTTCTGCTTCTGAATTTCATTCTCTTGAAAATAAACTTAATTTGGATGATCTTTCTACAACTCAAATTGCTTCTTCTGGTTCTCCTCTACTAGATAGAGAGGTTCATAAAACTTCTGTATCTGAACTTACCTCATTGGAAGCAATAGATACTCCTCTTTTGACTGCTTTTTCTTCAAATTCTTTTTCTTTTCCTTCTCCAAAACTTCTATCTTCAGCAAAAACCAATTCCGATCTTCTTGTAGGGACTCCTATTTCTTTAGAAAACAAAGAATCAATAAAATTAGTAGATGAACATACTAGATCTGTTTTATCCAAGTCTTCTGCAACTGCTCAGATTAATGAAAGCATGAAATCAATGAAAAGTTTGGTTCCAGTATTGGAAAAAATAAAGATTCCTTCTTCTCTTATTCCTTCTTCTCTTTTTTCTAAAACGCCGGATTCTATTTCCACCCCAAACTTTAAAATATCATCTTTATCTTCTAGTTCTACTGATGTGACATTCCAGCCCGGACTGATGGCATATGGTCAGCCTGTAATTGATCCTCAGTGTGGGAATACCCAACATAATTTGTTTGCCCCTATCATGGCGGTGTCTTACCGTTCACCTGGGTTAGTAACGGAATGTCTTCGAGATTCGGGGAGGGCTGATGCAGCGGGGGATCTGGGAGGGACTGATCCATTGTCCATTTCCTCTATTACAGGTTCGACTGCTCCCTCCAGTGATATTATTTTAGGTAATACACTCGATTCAAACTACCAACACAATAGGGAGGAAGAGATGAATGAGGACGCCTCAAATCCATCTTTGGAATTAAAGTCCATTTCTGATCCTCCAGCTTCTATTCGGACACCAGCACATTTAGAAATAGACATTAATAAAATTACTTTAGTAAATAAAGCAAGAAGATTTTATAGGCCATGGGTAGGAATACAGTGTAATAAGACCATTTTGATTGTTGGAGACTCTAATATATCTAGGATACCTCATGTTTATTTTGATCAGGTGGAGCTCCAGAGTTATCCAGGGGCTAAGATCCTAGATTTAATTAAAATTCTTAAAACAACAATACCCCAAGATCAGGTTCGGTATGTTATCCTTTCAGTAGGAATAAATAACTGTGGAAAGGAGCATACGGAAAAAACGCTAAAACAATATTATGGGGAATTGAATAGAAGTGCTAGGAAAGCATTTCACAAAGCTAGAATCTGTATTGCTAAAATCCCATATTCGGAAAACTCATTGCATAGGGAGCAGATTGTGAGATTCAACAGTATCATAATGGATTTATTCCCGGACGCCTTAGATTTTCCAACAGACATTGAATTAAATCAGGATCGTATTCATTGGACACCGGACACAGCATATCAGATCCAAGATCTCTGGAGGGAGCAGTTAAACTGTTTGACGGGCCAAGCAGAACTTGTCTGGCCCGGGAGGTAAACATCTATAATCTTTCAAACATCTTTAAATTATCGGAGCCGGAGATCTCCTTGCTGCAGAAGGGCCTTACCTTCATTCCAACTCCGTCTGAGGTGGACATGGAGGAAGTGAGAAGGGATATATACAACTATCACAGAAAATTACAGGTATTGGATTATTTTGATTACTCTTCTCATTTACACCCACAGTTTCAATTTAGGGAACCCTCGACTTGGATCCCGGCTAGTTCAGATATTAGAAAACCGATCCAGAGACTCATTAATAAAAATATTCAATCATTGAATCATTTAAAATTACAGGGAAATGGACAGGATAACTTAACAATTAGTGAGAGAGAGGTTTTAACAAATCTTAAAAACAATAAGGATATAGTCATTAAACCAGCAGATAAGGGATCAGTATTAGTCATCATGGATACCAATCAGTACATCATAGAAGCAGAACGACAACTTTTAAATAAACAACATTATTTACCACTTAAAACCCCCTTACAGGAGAAAACCAGAACCCAGATTAAAACAATTATTAATAAAATATTTCAATTGGGCTATATAGACTATAAACAGAAAACATACTTATTAGGACCAACTACTCCCAGTATCCGTAAATTCTATCTTTTACCAAAAATTCATAAGTCCCCAGAAACATGGCCAGTACCCTTTCAGATACCAGCAGGTAGACCTATTGTATCAGATTGCAACTCAGAATCCTATAGAATAGCAGAATATATAGATTATTTCCTCAATCCATTATCACAATTACATAATAGTTATATTAAGGACACTTATCATTTCTTACAAATAATTAAAAATCTCAAAGTTCCTTCTCACTCCCTTATGTTCACCATGGACGTAGAGTCCCTGTATACAAACATCGATACCACTATGGGTTTGGAGGCGGTGGCCCGACTGTTGGCGGATAATCCGGCTCCGGAGAGGCCGGATCAGGCTATCTTGGATCTCCTTAGCATCAGTCTTTTGAGTAACGATTTCGTCTTCAACGAAAGATATTATCTCCAGGTGCACGGGACCGCCATGGGAAAAAAATTTGCTCCTGCATACGCCAATATTTATATGGCTTGGTGGGAGCAAACAGCGTTTCGTAAGTGCCCCAGGCTTCCATTTAGATATTTCAGATACCTGGATGATATCTTTGGCATCTGGACCTTCCCTGCAAAAGATTTTGATCAGTTTGTTAGGATTTTAAATTCACACCATCGTTCAATTAGATTAGTACCGACAGTAAGTGAGACTTCTTTAAACTTCTTAGACACCGAAATTTATTTTGATATGGAATCCTCAACAATTAAAACATTAAAATCCCGTATTTATTTTAAACCTACAGATACTCACGCTTTATTATACAGGACTAGTTTTCACCCTAAACATACATTTAGGAGTATAATCAAATCTCAATTAATACGATTTTACAGGATCAATACGGATCAATTAGATGCAGAGAAAGCAACACACTTACTTTTTCAGACCCTCCGTAAAAGAGGGTATACACGTCGTTTTCTTCGGGAGGTCCGGGCGGAAGTCAAAACAACTGTCTCCAGGTATCTGACAAGCAGGGGAGGAGCATTGAACGCTAAAACGGGTATTCCACAACTTCCTCCACTGAATGATTGGGACATCTCCAGGCTGGCAGATGCCTTATCAGTTTATTCCGATTCCTCTTCAAATATTTCAGTGTATTTTGATTCTGATTCTTTCTTTTTCCAGTCTCCCGTAGTAGATAATCCCTTCAATTCTACAGTCACTTCTGTGGATCAATCAGTGAATAATTTAGGGATTACGGACTTACAGTATCTTCCAGTCAGGGAGGCGAAATTCAGGTCATATCATAATATCTCTGAAATAGATACAACAGACCCTTTTACAGACAAAATAACAGATTATTTCTATAAATCTCAACAAGTTAAAAATTCATTTACCAGCTCTTACTTACCTTCCTTTTTACTTACATTTCAGGATTCTTCTTCCGCTACCTCTTCATTCTTCTCCTTTTTCCGTTCTTTTATTCCGGTCCGGGTATGGAATCTGCATTGGGCATCCTGTGGGCAAGACATCAGGGATGAAAAAAATTTTATTTGACCATGACCCTAAAAGCCCAGTGTGGGGCAACCCGGAGGGTGAGAAATTCTCTCTCTCCGGACTAATAGACCAACTAGCCCCCCCAAATCCTTATCTTAACTATGGGGGTAATTGGGGCCCTCAGGTTGAGGACTTAGGCCCTAGGAGCCGCGGGGACCAACCCGGCCCCCTTGGACTGAACTTTAATTTGGATTTTAAGGGGGGTTTCGAGGCTAATAATCTTGGCCCCGCGGTCCTTGGGGATCAACTTGTCCACTACGGCCCTAACCTTAAAAACTTAGGGGTGGGGGGCCCTGATGTTAGGACTCCCACCCCTGGGGCAATTATGGATCTTCCAACCCTCCCTTGCCCTAACCCTAAAAACTTAGGGGTGGGGAGCCCTGATGTTAAGACTCCCACCCCTGGGGCAATTATGGATCTTCCAACCCTCCCTTGCCCTAATCCTAAAAACTTAGGGGTGGGGGGCCCGGATGTTAGGACTCCCACCCCTGGGGCAATTATGGATCTTCCAACCCTCCCTTGCCCTAACCCTAAAAACTTAGGGGTGGGGGGCCCTGATGTTAGGACTCCCACCCCTGGGGCAATTATGGATCTTCCAACCCTCCCTTTCCCTAACCCTAAAAACTTAGGGGTGGGGGGCCCTGATGTTAAGACTCCCACCCCTGGGGCAATTATGGATCTTCCAACCCTCCCTTGCCCTAACCCTAAAAACTTAGGGGTGGGGGGCCCTGATGTTAAGACTCCCACCCCTGGGGCAATTATGGATCTTCCAACCCTCCCTTGCCCTAACCCTAAAAACTTAGGGGTGGGGGGCTCTGATGTTAGGACTCCCACCCCTGGGGAAACTAGGACTCCACTGACCCTCCCCTGCCCTAACCCTAAAAACTTAGGGGTGGGGGGCCCTGATGTTAGGACCCCCAGCCCTGGAAAAATGGGGGACTCATTAACCCTCCCCTGCCCTAACCCTAAAAACTTAGGGGTGGGGGGCCCGGATGTGGGGACTCCCACCCCTGGGGAAACTAGGGCTTCACCAACCCTCCCCTGCCCTAACCCTGAGGACTTAGGGGTGGGGGGGCCCTGATGTTGAGACTCCCACCCCTGGGGAAACTGGGGTTCCACCAACCCTCCCTGGCCCTAACCCTAAAAACATGGGGGTGGGGGGCCCGGAGGTTGAGGATGTGGGAATTGGGACAGTTGGGGTTTCCCAGGTTGCGGGGCGGGGGGTGGGTGTCGAGGGGTCCCCGGGTCGGGTTCTGGTGGAGGGAGAGGGGGATCGGACCCAGGTCAGGGGTTCGCGGGTGGAGCTTACATCAAATATGGATCCCAGTTGCAAAATCCCGGTTGTCATTACATTTTCACATTATGCTAGGACAGTTATGGGTGTCCTGCGTTCAAACTTTGTGGGGGCACAGGGCACCCATTTACCATTAAAACAATTTCAAATTATTGCTGCGTACAGAAGGAATAAAAATCTAAGGGACATCTTGGTTCATGCAAGGTGTCCTAACAAAAAACACAAAAACAGAACTGCTTGGAAAATCCCCTTTGCCAGGAAGAAAAATATTTACAATAGACTGGCAAAGGTGGACAAACCAATTCTTCAAACATTTCACCTTAATTACAGAAATTGTGTATATGGGATCCAATGCTCCACCTGCGGATTAATTTATATTGGGGAGACCAAGAATGCTCTGAGGGACCGATTTGTACAGCACCTCAGACTCATCGACAACCAAAAAAAACAGATGGTGTTGTACTCCCACTTTGGGATGGAAGGTCACAAACCAGTGATGTTTGGCCTGGAGCAGCAGGGGAACTGGAACAAGACAAGACGGTTGAGGGCGGAACAAAAATGGATGGAGGCTTTGAATACCTGGGTCCCAATGGGGTTAAACGAAAAATGAGTTTATTTATTTATTTATTTATTTATTCTATTTATTAACATATTTATATATTTATTTAATTATTTATTAATGAATAGGGGGAATCAGGGATTATTTATTTATTTATTGATTTAGATATAGGTTTTTAGGTATTTATTATGATAGGGATAGAATTTTTTTAAAAAAAATTCCTTTGGTGGGGGGAATTTTTAAAGGGGATGATTAGTTTTAAAGGGTTTTGTTAGTGTATTTATTATTTTTTAATATGTAAGGTTTTTTTTATTCAAAATAAAAGATTTTTTGAATCTAATTTTCTTTAATTATTTATTTATCTATTTATTTATTTATTTATCCAGTTTTATTTTCTAGTAGGGGGTAGATTAAAACAATTAAAAAATTAAATAATTTTTAATATCAAGAATTGTTGTACCTGGGCGTGCCGTAATGGCCATATCCCCTACCCTAACCCTAACCCTAACCCTAACCCTAACCCTAACCCTAACCCTAACCCTAACCCTAACCCTAACCCTAACCCTAACCCTAACCCTAACCCTAACCCTTAAAAATAGTGAAGGTAAACGCCTAAACTTAATCAGTGATTATCAATGCCTGAACCTAATGAGTGAATATCAGAGCCTAAACTTAATGATAGTGAAAGGAATGCCTGAACCTAAATCAAGGATTATCAATGCCTGAACCTAATGAGTGAATACCAGAGCCTAAACTTAATGATAGTGAAAGGAATGCTTGAACCTAACCAGTGATTTGAACGCCTAACCCTAATTGACAATAACCCTAATTGACAATAACCCTAATTGACAATAACCCTAATAGACAATAACCCTAATAGATAATAACCCTAACTGACAATATCCATAAAAAAGAAACAAAAGAGATGTAAAAGACAATATGAATCAAATAGACCCAGAGTAGGAGACCCACGAAGGCAGTTACCTCCTCGTGGTGTGGGTCGGATTTATGGTACCATATAACCAAAGATTGCCTGATTAAGATTTTGAAAATATGTAAGAAGATTATAATAAAGAAATTAAAAACATAGGAAAACTCAAGCAGTGAGACTGAAGGCAGAGGTGTGTTAAACCAGCAAGGACACAGGTGAGGAGAGTGCCACTACCTTGGGTTGATATACAAAACCCAAGGGATAACAAACAGTGCGAACATATGCGCACTATAAACTAGAAAAAAATAGAAAAACCTAACCTAGCCAGGTCCCACTGTGTATGAGCTGGAGATGGCACAATACTCTGACAGAATGTTTATGATGGTCCTTGAGGGGCGATGTTGGTTAACCTAGAGGATACTGTCTTAAGAAACTAAAAAGTGTAAAAGACAATATTGAAAAGACAGAGACCTAAGGAAATGTACTAATAAACCCTAATACAGGAATAGAAATGATGATATGATTGTATTGTGGTAATGAGAGACACTAGAAATCTTGCACAATGATATTGATTAACCTAGAGGAGACTATTGTGAAGCCGGAGGCATGTGATCATAGTGCCTACCTGAGCATAGAGAAAATAGAGACCTAAGGGAATGTATCGATGATTTGTGTCAAGAGTGAAGGTGAATCTTATTCCATGGTACTTAGTGACATTGCTTGAGTTAGAAAATAAATATTAGTTTGACAATAATTTTGAAAGAAACAAGAAAAGAAATAGATTGACAATAAAAAGATATGAAAGCCAATGTGAAAACTAAGGAGAATTAATGTATTTGAAATATGTCTTTGACTTAAAGAAAGAACCTTGTTCTGGAATGTTCTGGAAAGAAATGGATCTTAGGCTGTAGGGCAGACAACAGGCCGCAGCTGCAGAAGCAGGCACCTAATTTGCATAGGAACGCATTGCATGCTAGGATTGAGATTATTAGTAAACTTATTAAGATGATTTAATATATGATACAAAGATAAGGAATTTTAGAGCATGTTTAGATGATTGTCTATGTAAATTGGAAAGAGAATAAATTGATATGAACAAGTTATCTAAATGAATACCCTAGTTGAGATGATATGTTTGAATAAGGAGCCTTTGACTAAAGACATAGAATCCCCAAGTGAACAAAAAAGACTGGAGAATTGAAAACATCTTGGTAAGTCAATGAATTGATTATTTATTTAATTTTGGAAAATGTTGAGCTTTATGACGGCAGGTGTCTTTACTTACTTAATATATAGAAAGGATTTTTTGAAAGATTTGAAGGTGGATGAAAATGTTGAGCTTTATGATGGCAGTTGCTTTTACTTGGTGAATATATGGAAAAGATTGTTTGAAGAATTTAAAAATGAATGAAAATGTTGAGCTTTATGATGGCAGTTGCTTTTACTTAGTGAATATATAGGAAAGATTTTTTGAAAGATTTGAAAATGATTTAAAATGTTGAGCTTTATGATGGCAGTTGCTTTTATTTACTGAATATATAGAAGGGATTTTTTGAAAGATTTGAAAAGGATTCAGAATGTTGAGCTTTATGATGGCAGTTACCTTTACCTACTGAACATATGGAAAAGATATTTGAAAGATTTGGAAATGACATAAAGGATTATTGAGCTGTATGAGGGCAGATGCCTTTATTTAGTGAACATATAGAAAGGATTTTTGAAAGATTTTAAAATAATATGATTGATTATTTATTTTCATTATGAAAATGTTGAGCTTTATGATGGCAGTTGCTTGGACCTAGTGAATATATAGAAAGATTTTGAAAGATTTGAAAAAAGTGATGCTGGATGATGGTAATTACCCTATAAAATAATTCTGGAACAGTATGTACTAAGATGGCCAACCCTGATAAAACCCTAACCTTAAAAATAGTGAAGGTAAACGCCTAAACTTAATCAGTGATTATCAATGCCTGAACCTAATGAGTGAATATCAGAGCCTAAACTTAATGATAGTGAAAGGAATGCCTGAACCTAAATCAAGGATTATCAATGCCTGAACCTAATGAGTGAATACCAGAGCCTAAACTTAATGATAGTGAAAGGAATGCTTGAACCTAACCAGTGATTTGAACGCCTAACCCTAATTGACAATAACCCTAATTGACAATAACCCTAATTGACAATAACCCTAATTGACAATAACCCTAATAGACAATAACCCTAATAGATAATAACCCTAACTGACAATATCCATAAAAAAGAAACAAAAGAGATGTAAAAGACAATATGAATCAAATAGACCCAGAGTAGGAGACCCACGAAGGCAGTTACCTCCTCGTGGTGTGGGTCGGATTTATGGTACCATATAACCAAAGATTGCCTGATTAAGATTTTGAAAATATGTAAGAAGATTATAATAAAGAAATTAAAAACATAGGAAAACTCAAGCAGTGAGACTGAAGGCAGAGGTGTGTTAAACCAGCAAGGACACAGGTGAGGAGAGTGCCACTACCTTGGGTTGATATACAAAACCCAAGGGATAACAAACAGTGCGAACATATGCGCACTATAAACTAGAAAAAAATAGAAAAACCTAACCCTAACCCTAACCCTAACCCTAACCCTAACCCTAACCCTAACCCTACAGATTCATGGAACGGCCATGGGCAAAAAATATGCGCCGGCATATGCTAATATTTATATGTCGGAATGGGAACGGACGGCATTTGGACAATGTCGTAAATTGCCGTTCTTGTATTTACGATATTTGGACGACATTTTTGGTGTATGGGCGCATTCCAAGAATGATTTTCAGCAGTTTGTCCGGGTCTTGAATGGGGTACATGGCACCATTAAATTGTCAACGGAGATTAGTCAGGAGTCAGTAACGTTTTTGGATACTCAGTTGTATTTTCGGACAGCGAATTCCACGGGGGAGAAGTATTTGTGTTCAAGGGTATTCTTTAAGGACACGGATACTCATGCGTTGCTCCAAGCAAATAGTTATCATCCAAAGCATACCTTTCGTGGAATTGTAAAATCCCAATTGATCCGTTTTTACAGAATTAATTCGGAATTGCAATATGTAGAGGAAGCGATAAGCATTTTGTTTGCGGTTCTAAAACGGAGGGGTTACTCTAAGAGATTATTACGAGAGGTGAGATTGGAGGTTCAGATGCAGTATAAGAATTACTTGGTCGGAGATGGTTTGCATAATAATAAGCAAACAGGGATTCCTCAAATATTAGTTAGAGGGGAGGACTCTGACTATGATTCTGATGATATTTCCTGGTTAACGGGATGTCAGTCTGAGGAGGAGAGAAATATGGATGATGGGGAGATACATAATGAATCAGGATGGTTGGATGTCCTAAATGGAGGAAAGACAATTGGTACAGATTTAGTTTCATTTAGAACACAGATGATAGATTTGAGTGTAAAATTTAAGAATGATTGTACTTACCGGATGAATCTTCCTCTTCAGTTTTTCTTTTCTTTCCTTTTCTCTTCGGTTCTTCCTTTCTATTTGCCGGTATGGACTGTGCAGGAGCTGAAAAACAAAGAAATAATATTAATATCTCATATGGATGTAACTCCACAATTTGTTCCGGTGTTGTGTTCGGATGAGTCTTTTGTAAAGGGGGTTGATGGGGTGGTCCCATTCCTGAGTAAATTTAAGGTAAGGGTACAACAACAGGAATGTAAGGCTTTCTTGTCTAGATTGCTGGTTGAGGGTTCATTGGAGATTCAAGGGGGTTGGCAAAAATACTTCCAACAGAGGGTAACTGCCAGAGGCCCTGAGGCTAAGATTGAGGGGTTAATCCCGGAAGTTAGTTTAGGAAGTTGGACCTCTAATGCTATACAATCTTACCCTTTTCTAAGGACTAAACTTAACCTAATTGGAGGGGGCCCTGAGGTTAAGACCGTGGAGTTAGTCCCGGATGTTAATCTGGGAGATGGGACCCCTGAGATCATACAGCCCTGCCCTTCTCCAATTACTAACTTTAACCCCATTGGAAGGGACCCTGAGGTTAAGAGCGTGGAGTTAGTCCCTGATGGTTATCTGGGATGTTGGACCCCTAAGATTATACAGTCCTGCCCTCCTCCAACCACTAACCTTAACCCCACTGGAAGGGGCCCTGAGGTTAAGATCGGGGAGTTAGTCCCTGATGTTAATCTGGGAAGTTGGACCCCTGAGATCATACAGCCCTGCCCTCCTCCAACTACTAACCTTAACCCCACTGGAAGGGGCCCTGAGGTTAACATCGTGGAGTTGGTCCTTGATGTTAATTTGGGCAATGGCGCCCTTGAGATTATACAGCCCTGCCCTCTTTCAACCACTAACCTTAACCCCACTGGAAGGGGCCCTGAGGTTAAGATTGTGGAGTTAGTCCCTAATGTTAATCTGGGAAATTGGGCCCCTGAGAATATACAGCCCTACCCTCTCCCAATTACTAATCTTAACCCCATTGGGAGGGACGTTAAGATCGTGGAGGTTGTTCCTCATGTTAACCCAGTTAATTTGGCTTCGGAAATTATACAACTTTGCCCTTTTTCAACCACTAAACGGAACCCCATTGTTAGGGGTTCGGATATTAAGAGCATGGCGGTAGTCCCTGACGTCAATCTGGGAGGCCTGGATTTTGAGGTTGGACGGCCCTGCCTTCCCCGAACCGCTAGGCTCAACCTTGCTGGCTGCTTGGGACGGGATTGGCAGGTAAAGGAGAGGTTGGTGAAGGAGGGGATGGAACGGGTATATTGTGAAGTGATGGACGGAATCTGGGTGGATATAAGAAGTGGTTGTTTGGGCTATGAATTACTGGGATTAGCAGAGGACAGTTGGTTGGAGGTTATATTCCCTGGTGTTACAATGGAAGGGTTTTGGGAGAGGAATAGGACAGATTTAATATATAAGATGGTGGAGGTAGGGTGGAAACAAAGTTGGGAGGAGTGGATAGGATGTTTTACATTTTGGGAGGATAGGATAGGTGTAATAGAGCAGGAGGAAGGATGGCGGGAACAAAGTGAAGGGCAGATATTAAGGAGGGCAGAGATTGTAAATGAATTAGGGCAGGAGGAAAGGGGAAATCAGGTGGATAAAATAATTCCCCTGATTTTGACGTTTTCAAATCAGGCCCAGAGAGTAGCTTGGGTCCTTAAAAATAATTTTGTTGTTGTACGGATGAGAGATACTGACTTGCAGCAATTTAGGATGGTCTCGGCCTACAGAAAGAATCAAAATTTAAAAGATATGATTGTTCGAGCTTCATGTAAGGCCCGACAAAGGAATAAATGTGCTTGGCAAGTCCCGTATACAAATAAAAAAATGATTAAAAACTTGACAACGTCGGTAGAGTACCCAATTTTCCAACAGTTATCCCTTTCTTCCACTAATATCATCTATGCCATCCAATGTAAAAAATGCTTCAAAATATATGTAGGGGAAACAAAAAATACACTAAAACTAAGATGTGTGCAACATCTACGGTTAATCGAAAACCAGACGAAACCCACGATCCTGTATTCCCACTTTAAACAGTCAGGACATAATCCTGTGTTTTTTCCTTTAGAACAGGATAATATGTGGAATAAAAAAAGTAGACTTCGGAGGGAGGCCGTTTGGATGAATAGGTTGGATACTATTGTTCCTAACGGCCTTAATGAGGTATTAGCCAAATCCATGTGAGAATGTGGGAGGATTAACGAATTCAATTAGCGAGCTTTGAACTCCATGTGAGAATGTTTTTAATTGTCAAATGGTTTAATTAAGGTGGACTTAGGAGGAATGGAAAGAATTTAAATTAACTTAATATGTTTTCATAGGCTTGGACTGGTGAACCCGAGCATTTCAGGGATGCCAGTGAGGCTGGCATCCCCTACCCTAAACCTAACCCTAACCCTAACCCTAACCCTAACCCTAACCCTAACCCTAACGATGTTAGGACTCCCACCCCTGGGGCAATTATGGATCTTCCAACCCTCCCTTGCCCTAACCCTAAAAACTTAGGGGTGGGGGGCCCTGATGTTAAGACTCCCACCCCTGGGGCAATTATGGATCTTCCAACCCTCCCTTGCCCTAATCCTAAAAACTTAGGGGTGGGGGGCCCTGATGTTAGGACTCCCACCCCTGGGGCAATTATGGATCTTCCAACCCTCCCTTGCCCTAACCCTAAAAACTTAGGGGTGGGGGGCCCTGATGTTAAGACCCCCACCCCTGGGGCAATTATGGATCTTCCAACCCTCCCTTGCCCTAATCCTAAAAACTTAGGGGTGGGGGGCCCTGATGTTAGGACTCCCACCCCTGGGGCAATTATGGATCTTCCAACCCTCCCTTGCCCTAACCCTAAAAACTTAGCGGTGGGGGGCCCTGATGTTAAGACCCCCACCCCTGGGGCAATTATGGATCTTCCAACCCTCCCTTTCCCTAACCCTAAAAACTTAGGGGTGGGGGGCCCTGATGGTAGGACTCCCACCCCTGGGGCAATTATGGATCTTCCAACCCTCCCTTGCCCTAACCCTAAAAACTTAGGGGTGGGGGGCCCTGATGGTAGGACTCCCACCCCTGGGGCAATTATGGATCTTCCAACCCTCCCTTGCCCTAACCCTAAAAACTTAGGGGTGGGGGGCTCTGATGTTAGGACTCCCACCCCTGGGGAAACTAGGACTCCACTAACCCTCCCCTGCCCTAACCCTAAAAACTTAGGGGTGGGGGGCCCTGATGTGAGGACCCCCACCCCTGGAAAAATGGGGGACTCATTAACCCTCCCCTGCCCTAACCCTAAAAACTTAGGGGTGGGGGGCCCGGATGTTGGGACTCCCACCCCTGGGGAAACTAGGGCTTCACCAACCCTCCCCTGCCCTAACCCTGAAGACTTAGGGGTGGGGGGCCCTGATGTTGAGACTCCCGCCCCTGGGGAAACTGGGGTTCCACCAACCCTCCCTGGCCCTAACCCTAAAAACATGGGGATGGGGGGCCCGGAGGTTGAGGATGAGGGAATTGGGACAGTTGGGGTTTCCCAGGTTGCAGGGCGGGGGGTGGGTGTTGAGGGGTCCCCGGGTCGGGTTCTGGTGGAGGGAGAGGGGGATCGGACCCAGGTCAGGGGTTCGCGGGTGGAGCTTACATCAAATATGGATCCCAGTTGCAAAATCCCGGTTGTCATTACATTTTCACATTATGCTAGGACAGTTATGGGTGTCCTGCGTTCAAACTTTGTGGGGGCACAGGGCACCCATTTACCATTAAAACAATTTCAAATTATTGCTGCGTACAGAAGGAATAAAAATCTAAGGGACATCTTGGTTCATGCAAGGTGTCCTAACAAAAAACACAAAAATAGAACTGCTTGGAAAATCCCCTTTGCCAGGAAGAAAAATATTTACAATAGACTGGCAAAGGTGGACAAACCAATTCTTCAAACATTTCACCTTAATTACAGAAATTGTGTATATGGGATCCAATGCTCCACCTGCGGATTAATTTATATTGGGGAGACCAAGAATGCTCTGAGGGACCGATTTGTACAGCACCTCAGACTCATCGACAACCAAAAAAAACAGATGGTGTTGTACTCCCACTTTGGGATGGAAGGTCACAAACCAGTGATGTTTGGCCTGGAGCAGCAGGGGAACTGGAACAAGACAAGACGGTTGAGGGCGGAACAAAAATGGATGGAGGCTTTGAATACCTGGGTCCCAATGGGGTTAAACGAAAAATGAGTTTATTTATTTATTTATTTATTTATTTATTCTATTTATTAACATATTTATATATTTATTTAATTATTTATTAATGAATAGGGGGAATCAGGGATTATTTATTTATTTATTGATTTAGATATAGGTTTTTAGGTATTTATTATGATAGGGATAGAATTTTAAAAAAAAAAAAAAAAAAAAAAAAAAAAAAAAAAAAAAAAAAAAAAATTCCTTTGGTGGGGGGAATTTTTAAAGGGGATGATTAGTTTTAAAGGGTTTTGTTAGTGTATTTATTATTTTTTAATATGTAAGGTTTTTTTTATTCAAAATAAAAGATTTTTTGAATCTAATTTTCTTTAATTATTTATTTATCTATTTATTTATTTATTTATCCAGTTTTATTTTCTAGTAGGGGGTAGATTAAAACAATTAAAAAATTAAATAATTTTTAATATCAAGAATTGTTGTACCTGGGCGTGCCGTAATGGCCATATCCCCTACCCTAAGCCTGACCTTGCCAGAGTCCGATTCTTGGATGGAGTTCTACCCTTTTTAAGACACAAAATAACCAACAGATGAAAACATAAATATGTGTTATGTAACTAAAATCCGATAGGGGAAATAGCGTAGTCTATAAGGATCTTTTTCATCTTTAGGTTGTCTTAGATTAAAAATACAGTGATTTGGTATAATACCAAAAATCGTAGAAATTAATTTCACTTTTCCCCCCCCAAAAAAATCTTTTTTTCCCTTATAGAAATTAATCCCCCCTTTTTTTCCCCAAAAAATCCCCCCTTTTTTTCCCCCCTCCCATTTTTAACCCCTATCTAAAAGGAGTTTAGATTATTGAATCTCTTTTTTTATATATTTTTCTATCTATCCCTTTAAGTGTATTGTTAGTTTTTTGTTCTATAACTAAATGGGGTATTTCCAAAAAAAACCTTTTGCCCCATTTCTCTTTTTTTGTGAAATTAAGAGTCTTGTCTCTTTCTCTTTTTTTTGATATACTGAATGACCTATGACTTTTTACCTTTGACCCTTAGATAGAGGGATTTATTTATTCATAAGTTTTTTTATATTTTCTTATATAAAAGGTCCTTTTTTTAAGTAATGGAAATAAAGATTTATTTTTTAAGATTAAATTTTACTCTTTTTTTCAATTAAACAATTTTTGAAATTAAGTAGTTGAGAAATAAGAATCGGGATAGGTCTGGAGATTGAGTTGTTTACTTTTAAAATTTGACCTTTTGACTCTTGACCCCATGAACCTAGTTAAGCCATCTGTGACCTAATTAATTTGAGTAGTACATAAAAACAGCTTTTACCAATAGGTCAGATATTCGACTCCTCTGAAGAAGGTTTTTTCAAACCGAAACGTTAGGAAGAATAAATAATACTAGGTTCTTTTTAAGTTAGTTTAATTTTGTGAGGTCAGGATTTTTTACCTTTTTTTCACCATTTTTTAAGTCTTTTTAAAGACTTTATTTAAACCTAGCAAATACCTTTTTTTTAACTTTTTTTCATCTTCCAGAGCTCTGGGTTTTTGTAAGTATGGTACCTCCTTTTCCTTATCAGGCCTGAATACTTAAAAACAATCTTTTTTTCAAGGTATACCGAATTTTTTTTGTATATTTTTCATACTTGTTTTGTTTTTTGCATGATTTATATTAACTAAGTAATAGTGTGGTAGTTTAGAATTGTATACTAACACTGATAAATGTTATAGCACTAAAATTATAAGCACTTACAATTATATAGCACTTAAAATATACCTGAAATTAGATAGGCCACAAATAGGTAAAGGGAGCCAAACTACTGAAATCTACGACATAAGAAAAATATTTTCTTACCATCTGAGAACAAAAAGATAAGAAGAGGTATACTAGATCTACGGTGAATAGGGTAAGCGAAAGTAAATGTTTTTTTAGACAAAAAAATTTTTTTTAAGGGTTAATTTTGGTATAAACTAAGGTCATTCTTTCATTTTTTTCTTTTTTGAAAAAATTTTTTTTCAGTATTATCTTTGTATGTTAATTTTTATGTCATTTGTTAATTTCTTTGTCACTTGATGATTTATTAAGTAATTTGAATAATACAACTATAGTAGGTATAGTCTTTGTTTTTCCCCCCTCCCCCTTTTTTTTCGAATTTTTTATCTGCCGTTTTTCCCCCCCCTTTTTCCTTCTTGTTTTTTTTAATTGTCATTTATACCTTCCCAAAACTATTCCCCCCCCCCTTTTCCTTTCTTCTTTAATATGTCTTTGTCTAGATTTTATTCTTCTAACCGGTTTTCCCCTTTAGAACAACCAATGACTAATGATCCAGGTAACAATCCAGAACCAGCTATTCAGAGCAGGAGCAACAGGACTGGATTCCAGTGGGACAGAAGGTATTTTAAGCTTTTACAAATTATCCATCATATAGAAATTATTTGGAAGGCAATTAAATATGAGCAAATTCCAAAAGGTATGATTAAACATGCCCAAAAGCTCACCGCCTTCATTAAACCTGCTTCTCCAGACCAACCAGTACTATTAGAAATTCACAATCATACTGAGAATTGGTTAAAGGCTAACTTACAATCTTTGTATAAACATTATTTAAAACAACTGTATGGTCTAAAAGATGGGACACTGGTTTTTGATTCCAATCAGGTAGATAAAGCAATCCATTTTGCAAAGGTGAGGTACCGTAATAAACTAACGCCATCTTCGGTTGCGATGTTTTCTGAGGTGCTGTTGGACTCACGTATTCTTGATCTGCAGATTGACCTCTCCTCGCCATGGGCCGATCCGGACTTCCATCTATTGACTTCTCATTCCCCAATGGATAACGATGAGCAATGGATACAGGTTGGTCATAAAAAGGCAATAGGATGTCGCAGTGATACCACCCGGACCGGTTCATCTCTTCTTCTTCAACATTTGACTTCTTCTACGGTACCTTTATCTTCCAAACCTCTTTTGTCTCCAGTTATACAAAACATAGATTTGAGTCCCGGAATACCATCTCTTTCTCTATCATCTAAAAAGGCAAGGGTTAAATTACATGAACCACTTGATCAGGCTTTATCATCTTCTCAATCCTTAATTAATTCTTTATCATCTTCTAAATCTTCTGATTCCAATTCTTCTAATTCTTTGTCCAAAAATTCTTTAGGAAATCCGAACAAAAAAACATCTCCAAACAAAAGGAAAAAAGGTCTAAAACCGAGGTCCCGGGAAAAATCAACAGGGGATCAGGTACAGAGTAATTCCTTACCCTTGGGGACTCACCAAAGGATAGAAACAGGTAAAAACACTTTTCAATCAGGAATTGGGATAGACTTTGGACTGGGATGTAACAAACTTTCTTTTTCTTTATCTCCCTCTTCTTCTTCCTCTTCTTCTTCTTCTCTTTCCACTTCAAATTTGGTGTCTGAAAAAATTAAGACTTTCATTACTGAACAGGGACAGACAAATCCTTTGTCAACAATAAATAATATTCAAATCTCTTCTTCAGTTACGCCTATAAATACACCTAATGCTAATCTCTATCCTAAAGTGCATATTGTTTCTGCTTCTGAATTTCATTCTCTTGAAAATAAACTTAATTTGGATGATCTTTCTACAACTCAAATTGCTTCTTCTGGTTCTCCTCTACTAGATAGAGAGGTTCATAAAACTTCTGTATCTGAACTTACCTCATTGGAAGCAATAGATACTCCTCTTTTGACTGCTTTTTCTTCAAATTCTTTTTCTTTTCCTTCTCCAAAACTTCTATCTTCAGCAAAAACCAATTCCGATCTTCTTGTAGGGACTCCTATTTCTTTAGAAAACAAAGAATCAATAAAATTAGTAGATGAACATACTAGATCTGTTTTATCTAAGTCTTCTGCAACTGCTCAGATTAATGAAAGCATGAAATCAATGAAAAGTTTGGTTCCAGTATTGGAAAAAATAAAGATTCCTTCTTCTCTTATTCCTTCTTCTCTTTTTTCTAAAACGCCGGATTCTATTTCCACCCCAAACTTTAAAATATCATCTTTATCTTCTAGTTCTACTGATGAGACATTCCAGCCCGGACTGATGACATATGGTCAGCCTGTAGTTGATCCTCAATGTGGGAATACCCAACATAATTTGTTTGCCCCTATCATGGCGGTGTCTTACCGTTCACCTGGGTTAGTAACGGAATGTCTTCGAGATTCGGGGAGGGCTGATGCAGCGGGGGATCTGGGAGGGACTGATCCATTGTCCATTTCCTCTATTACAGGTTCGACTGCTCCCTCCAGTGATATTATTTTAGGTAATACACTCGATTCAAACTACCAACACAATAGGGAGGAAGAGATGAATGAGGACGCCTCCAATCCATCTTTGGAATTAAAGTCCATTTCTGATCCTCCATCTTCTATTCGGACACCAGCACATTTAGAAATAGACATTAATAAAATTACTTTAGTAAATAAAGCAAGAAGATTTTATAGGCCATGGGTAGGAATACAGTGTAATAAGACCATTTTGATTGTTGGAGACTCTAATATATCTAGGATACCTCATGTTTATTTTGATCAGGTGGAACTCCAGAGTTATCCAGGGGCTAAGATCCTAGATTTAATTAAAATTCTTAAAACAACAATACCCCAAGATCAGGTTCGGTATGTTATCCTTTCAGTAGGAATAAATAACTGTGGAAAGGAGCATACGGAAAAAACGCTAAAACAATATTATGGGGAATTGAATAGAAGTGCTAGGAAAGCATTTCACAAAGCTAGAATCTGTATTGCTAAAATCCCATATTCGGAAAACTCATTGCATAGGGAGCAGATTGTGAGATTCAACAGTATCATAATGGATTTATTCCCGGACGCCTTAGATTTTCCAACAGACATTGAATTAAATCAGGATCGTATTCATTGGACACCGGACACAGCATATCAGATCCAAGATCTCTGGAGGGAGCAGTTAAACTGTTTGACGGGCCAAGCAGAACTTGTCTGGCCCGGGAGGTAAACATCTATAATCTTTCAAACATCTTTAAACTATCGGAGCCGGAGATCTCCTTGCTGCAGAAGGGCCTTACCTTCATTCCAACTCCGTCTGAGGTGGACATGGAGGAAGTGAGAAGGGATATATACAACTATCACAGAAAATTACAGGTATTGGATTATTTTGATTACTCATCTCAATTACACCCACAGTTTCAATTTAGGGAACCCTCGACTTGGATCCCGGCTAGCTCAGATATCAGAAAACCGATCCAGAGACTCATTAATAAAAATATTCAATCATTGAATCATTTAAAATTACAGGGAAATGGACAGGATAACTTAACAATTAGTGAGAGAGAGGTTTTAACAAATCTTAAAAACAATAAGGATATAGTCATTAAACCAGCAGATAAGGGATCAGTATTAGTCATCATGGATACCAATCAGTACATCATAGAAGCAGAACGACAACTTTTAAATAAACAACATTATTTACCACTTAAAACCCCCTTACAGGAGAAAACCAGAACCCAGATTAAAACAATTATTAATAAAATATTTCAATTGGGCTATATAGACTATAAACAGAAAACATACTTATTAGGACCAACTACTCCCAGTATCCGTAAATTCTATCTTTTACCAAAAATTCATAAGTCCCCAGAAACATGGCCAGTACCCTTTCAGATACCAGCAGGTAGACCTATTGTATCAGATTGCAACTCAGAATCCTATAGAATAGCAGAATATATAGATTATTTCCTCAATCCATTATCACAATTACATAATAGTTATATTAAGGACACTTATCATTTCTTACAAATAATTAAAAATCTCAAAGTTCCTTCTCACTCCCTTATGTTCACCATGGACGTAGAGTCCCTGTATACAAACATCGATACCACTATGGGTTTGGAGGCGGTGGCCCGACTGTTGGCGGATAATCCGGCTCCGGAGAGGCCGGATCAGGCTATCTTGGATCTCCTTAGCATCAGTCTTTTGAGTAACGATTTCGTCTTCAACGAAAGATATTATCTCCAGGTGCACGGGACCGCCATGGGAAAAAAATTTGCTCCTGCATACGCCAATATTTATATGGCTTGGTGGGAGCAAACAGCGTTTCGTAAGTGCCCCAGGCTTCCATTTAGATATTTCAGATACCTGGATGATATCTTTGGCATCTGGACCTTCCCTGCAAAAGATTTTGATCAGTTTGTTAGGATTTTAAATTCACACCATCGTTCAATTAGATTAGTACCGACAGTAAGTGAGACTTCTTTAAACTTCTTAGACACCGAAATTTATTTTGATATGGAATCCTCAACAATTAAAACATTAAAATCCCGTATTTATTTTAAACCTACAGATACTCACGCTTTATTATACAGGACTAGTTTTCACCCTAAACATACATTTAGGAGTATAATCAAATCTCAATTAATACGATTTTACAGGATCAATACGGATCAATTAGATGCAGAGAAAGCAACACACTTACTTTTTCAGACCCTCCGTAAAAGAGGGTATACACGTCGTTTTCTTCGGGAGGTCCGGGCGGAAGTCAAAACAACTGTCTCCAGGTATCTGACAAGCAGGGGAGGAGCATTGAACGCTAAAACGGGTATTCCACAACTTCCTCCACTGAATGATTGGGACATCTCCAGGCTGGCAGATGCCTTATCAGTTTATTCCAATTCCTCTTCAAATATTTCAGTGTATTTTGATTCGGATTCTTTCTTTTTCCAGTCTCCCGTAGTAGATAATCCCTTCAATTCTACAGTCACTTCTGTGGATCAATCAGTGAGTAATTTAGGGATTACGGACTTACAGTATCTTCCAGTCAGGGAGGCGGGATTCAGGTCATATCATAATATCTCTGAAATAGATACAATAGACCCTTTTACAGACAAAATAACAGATTATTTCTATAAATCTCAACAAGTTAAAAATTCATTTACCAGCTCTTACTTACCTTCCTTTTTACTTACATTTCAGGATTCTTCTTCCGCTACCTCTTCATTCTTCTCCTTTTTCCGTTCTTTTATTCCGGTCCGGGTATGGAATCTGCATTGGGCATCCTGTGGGCAAGACATCAGGGATGAAAAAATTTTATTGGACCATGACCCTAAAAGCCCAGTGTGGGGCAACCCGGAGGGTGAGAAATTCTCTCTCTCCAGACTAATAGACCAACTAGCCCCCCCAAATCCTTATCTTAACTATGGGGGTAATTGGGGCCCTCAGGTTGAGGACTTAGGCCCTAGGAGCCGCGGGGACCAACCCGGCCCCCTTGGACTGAACTTTAATTGGGATTTTAAGGGGGGTTTCCAGGCTAATAATCTTGGCCCCGCGGTCCTTGGGGATCAACTTGTCCACTACGGCCCTAACCTTAAAAACTTAGGGGTGGGGGGCCCTGATGTTAGGACTCCCACCCCTGGGGCAATTATGGATCTTCCAACCCTCCCTTGCCCTAACCCTAAAAACTTAGGGGTGGGGGGCCCTGATGTTAAGACTCCCACCCCTGGGGCAATTATGGATCTTCCAACCCTCCCTTGCCCTAATCCTAAAAACTTAGGGGTGGGGGGCCCTGATGTTAGGACTCCCACCCCTGGGGCAATTATGGATCTTCCAACCCTCCCTTGCCCTAACCCTAAAAACTTAGGGGTGGGGGGCCCTGATGTTAAGACCCCCACCCCTGGGGCAATTATGGATCTTCCAACCCTCCCTTGCCCTAATCCTAAAAACTTAGGGGTGGGGGGCCCTGATGTTAGGACTCCCACCCCTGGGGCAATTATGGATCTTCCAACCCTCCCTTGCCCTAACCCTAAAAACTTAGCGGTGGGGGGCCCTGATGTTAAGACCCCCACCCCTGGGGCAATTATGGATCTTCCAACCCTCCCTTTCCCTAACCCTAAAAACTTAGGGGTGGGGGGCCCTGATGGTAGGACTCCCACCCCTGGGGCAATTATGGATCTTCCAACCCTCCCTTGCCCTAACCCTAAAAACTTAGGGGTGGGGGGCTCTGATGGTAGGACTCCCACCCCTGGGGCAATTATGGATCTTCCAACCCTCCCTTGCCCTAACCCTAAAAACTTAGGGGTGGGGGGCTCTGATGTTGGGACTCCCACCCCTGGGGAAACTAGGACTCCACTAACCCTCCCCTGCCCTAACCCTAAAAACTTAGGGGTGGGGGGCCCTGATGTGAGGACCCCCACCCCTGGAAAAATGGGGGACTCATTAACCCTCCCCTGCCCTAACCCTAAAAACTTAGGGGTGGGGGGCCCGGATGTTGGGACTCCCACCCCTGGGGAAACTAAGGCTTCACCAACCCTCCCCTGCCCTAACCCTGAAGACTTAGGGGTGGGGGGCCCTGATGTTGAGACTCCCGCCCCTGGGGAAACTGGGGTTCCACCAACCCTCCCTGGCCCTAACCCTAAAAACATGGGGATGGGGGGCCCGGAGGTTGAGGATGAGGGAATTGGGACAGTTGGGGTTTCCCAGGTTGCAGGGCGGGGGGTGGGTGTTGAGGGGTCCCCGGGTCGGGTTCTGGTGGAGGGAGAGGGGGATCGGACCCAGGTCAGGGGTTCGCGGGTGGAGCTTACATCAAATATGGATCCCAGTTGCAAAATCCCGGTTGTCATTACATTTTCACATTATGCTAGGACAGTTATGGGTGTCCTGCGTTCAAACTTTGTGGGGGCACAGGGCACCCATTTACCATTAAAACAATTTCAAATTATTGCTGCGTACAGAAGGAATAAAAATCTAAGGGACATCTTGGTTCATGCAAGGTGTCCTAACAAAAAACACAAAAATAGAACTGCTTGGAAAATCCCCTTTGCCAGGAAGAAAAATATTTACAATAGACTGGCAAAGGTGGACAAACCAATTCTTCAAACATTTCACCTTAATTACAGAAATTGTGTATATGGGATCCAATGCTCCACCTGCGGATTAATTTATATTGGGGAGACCAAGAATGCTCTGAGGGACCGATTTGTACAGCACCTCAGACTCATCGACAACCAAAAAAAACAGATGGTGTTGTACTCCCACTTTGGGATGGAAGGTCACAAACCAGTGATGTTTGGCCTGGAGCAGCAGGGGAACTGGAACAAGACAAGACGGTTGAGGGCGGAACAAAAATGGATGGAGGCTTTGAATACCTGGGTCCCAATGGGGTTAAACGAAAAATGAGTTTATTTATTTATTTATTTATTTATTTATTCTATTTATTAACATATTTATATATTTATTTAATTATTTATTAATGAATAGGGGGAATCAGGGATTATTTATTTATTTATTGATTTAGATATAGGTTTTTAGGTATTTATTATGATAGGGATAGAATTTTTTAAAAAATTCCTTTGGTGGGGGGAATTTTTAAAGGGGATGATTAGTTTTAAAGGGTTTTGTTAGTGTATTTATTATTTTTTAATATGTAAGGTTTTTTTATTCAAAATAAAAGATTTTTTGAATCTAATTTTCTTTAATTATTTATTTATCTATTTATTTATTTATTTATCCAGTTTTATTTTCTAGTAGGGGGTAGATTAAAACAATTAAAAAATTAAATAATTTTTAATATCAAGAATTGTTGTACCTGGGCGTGCCGTAATGGCCATATCCCCTACCCTAAGCCTGACCTTGCCAGAGTCCGATTCTTGGATGGAGTTCTACCCTTTTTAAGACACAAAATAACCAACAGATGAAAACATAAATATGTGTTATGTAACTAAAATCCGATAGGGGAAATAGCGTAGTCTATAAGGATCTTTTTCATCTTTAGGTTGTCTTAGATTAAAAATACAGTGATTTGGTATAATACCAAAAATCGTAGAAATTAATTTCACTTTTCCCCCCCCAAAAAAATCTTTTTTTCCCTTATAGAAATTAATCCCCCTTTTTTCCCCCCTCCCATTTTTAACCCCTATCTAAAAGGAGTTTAGATTATTGAATCTCTTTTTTATATATTTTTCTATCTATCCCTTTAAGTGTATTGTTAGTTTTTTGTTCTATAACTAAATGGGGTATTTCCAAAAAAAACCTTTTGCCCCATTTCTCTTTTTTTGTGAAATTAAGAGTCTTGTCTCTTTCTCTTTTTTTTGATATACTGAATGACCTATGACTTTTTACCTTTGACCCTTAGATAGAGGGATTTATTTATTCATAAGTTTTTTTATATTTTCTTATATAAAAGGTCCTTTTTTTAAGTAATGGAAATAAAGATTTATTTTTTAAGATTAAATTTTACTCTTTTTTTCAATTAAACAATTTTTGAAATTAAGTAGTTGAGAAATAAGAATCGGGATAGGTCTGGAGATTGAGTTGTTTACTTTTAAAATTTGACCTTTTGACTCTTGACCCCATGAACCTAGTTAAGCCATCTGTGACCTAATTAATTTGAGTAGTACATAAAAACAGCTTTTACCAATAGGTCAGATATTCGACTCCTCTGAAGAAGGTTTTTTCAAACCGAAACGTTAGGAAGAATAAATAATACTAGGTTCTTTTTAAGTTAGTTTAATTTTGTGAGGTCAGGATTTTTTACCTTTTTTTCACCATTTTTTAAGTCTTTTTAAAGACTTTATTTAAACCTAGCAAATACCTTTTTTTTAACTTTTTTTCATCTTCCAGAGCTCTGGGTTTTTGTAAGTATGGTACCTCCTTTTCCTTATCAGGCCTGAATACTTAAAAACAATCTTTTTTTCAAGGTATACCGAATTTTTTTTGTATATTTTTCATACTTGTTTTGTTTTTTGCATGATTTATATTAACTAAGTAATAGTGTGGTAGTTTAGAATTGTATACTAACACTGATAAATGTTATAGCACTAAAATTATAAGCACTTACAATTATATAGCACTTAAAATATACCTGAAATTAGATAGGCCACAAATAGGTAAAGGGAGCCAAACTACTGAAATCTACGACATAAGAAAAATATTTTCTTACCATCTGAGAACAAAAAGATAAGAAGAGGTATACTAGATCTACGGTGAATAGGGTAAGCGAAAGTAAATGTTTTTTTAGACAAAAAAATTTTTTTAAGGGTTAATTTTGGTATAAACTAAGGTCATTCTTTCATTTTTTTCTTTTTTGGAAAAAATTTTTTTTCAGTATTATCTTTGTATGTTAATTTTTATGTCATTTGTTAATTTCTTTGTCACTTGATGATTTATTAAGTAATTTGAATAATACAACTATAGTAGGTATAGTCTTTGTTTTTCCCCCTCCCCCCCTTTTTTTTCGAATTTTTTATCTGCCGTTTTTCCCCCCCCCTTTTCTTTCTTGTTTTTTTAATTGTCATTTTTACCTTCCCAAAACTATTCCCCCCCCCCCCTTTTCCTTTCTTCTTTAATATGTCTTTGTCTAGATTTTATTCTTCTAACCGGTTTTCCCCTTTAGAACAACCAATGACTAATGATCCAGGTAACAATCCAGAACCAGCTATTCAGAGCAGGAGCAACAGGACTGGATTCCAGTGGGACAGAAGGTATTTTAAGCTTTTACAAATTATCCATCATATAGAAATTATTTGGAAGGCAATTAAATATCAGCAAATTCCAAAAGGTATGATTAAACATGCCCAAAAGCTCACCGCCTTCATTAAACCTGCTTCTCCAGACCAACCAGTACTATTAGAAATTCAGAATCATACTGAGAATTGGTTAAAGGCTAACTTACAATCTTTGTATAAACATTATTTAAAACAACTGTATGGTCTAAAAGATGGTACACTGGTTTTTGATTCCAATCAGGTAGATAAAGCAATCCATTTTGCAAAGGTGAGGTACCGTAATAAATTAACGCCATCTTCGGTTGCGATGTTTTCTGAGGTGCTGTTGGACTCACGTATTCTTGATCTGCAGATTGACCTCTCCTCGCCATGGGCCGATCCGGACTTCCATCTATTGACTTCTCATTCCCCAATGGATAACGATGAGCAATGGATACAGGTTGGTCATAAAAAGGCAATAGGATGTCGCAGTGATACCACCCGGACCGGTTCATCTCTTCTTCTTCAACATTTGACTTCTTCTACGGTACCTTTATCTTCCAAACCTCTTTTGTCTCCAGTTATACAAAACATAGATTTGAGTCCCGGAATACCATCTCTTTCTCTATCATCTAAAAAGGCAAGGGTTAAATTACATGAACCACTTGATCAGGCTTTATCATCTTCTCAATCCTTAATTAATTCTTTATCATCTTCTAAATCTTCTGATTCCAATTCTTCTAATTCTTTGTCCAAAAATTCTTTAGGAAATCCGAACAAAAAAACATCTCCAAACAAAAGGAAAAAAGGTCTAAAACCGAGGTCCCGGGAAAAATCAACAGGGGATCAGGTACAGAGTAATTCCTTACCCTTGGGGACTCACCAAAAGATAGAAACGGGTAAAAACACTTTTCAATCAGGAATTGGGATAGACTTTGGACTGGGATGTAACAAACTTTCTTTTTCTTTATCTCCCTCTTCTTCTTCCTCTTCTTCTTCTTCTCTTTCCACTTCAAATTTGGTGTCTGAAAAAATTAAGACTTTCATTACTGAACAGGGACAGACAAATCCTTTGTCAACAATAAATAATATTCAAATCTCTTCTTCAGTTACGCCTATAAATACACCTAATGCTAATCTCTATCCTAAAGTGCATATTGTTTCTGCTTCTGAATTTCATTCTCTTGAAAATAAACTTAATTTGGATGATCTTTCTACAACTCAAATTGCTTCTTCTGGTTCTCCTCTACTAGATAGAGAGGTTCATAAAACTTCTGTATCTGAACTTACCTCATTGGAAGCAATAGATACTCCTCTTTTGACTGCTTTTTCTTCAAATTCTTTTTCTTTTCCTTCTCCAAAACTTCTATCTTCAGCAAAAACCAATTCCGATCTTCTTGTAGGGACTCCTATTTCTTTAGAAAACAAAGAATCAATAAAATTAGTAGATGAACATACTAGATCTGTTTTATCTAAGTCTTCTGCAAC
The DNA here is from genome assembly GCF_900747795.2 of Erpetoichthys calabaricus. Lineage (NCBI taxonomy): Eukaryota > Metazoa > Chordata > Cladistia > Polypteriformes > Polypteridae > Erpetoichthys > Erpetoichthys calabaricus. The sequence goes on along the minus strand of NC_041396.2, from coordinate 316,278,616 downwards.
TGCTCAGATTAATGAAAGCATGAAATCAATGAAAAGTTTGGTTCCAGTATTGGAAAAAATAAAGATTCCTTCTTCTCTTATTCCTTCTTCTCTTTTTTCTAAAACGCCGGATTCTATTTCCACCCCAAACTTTAAAATATCATCTTTATCTTCTAGTTCTACTGATGTGACATTCCAGCCCGGACTGATGACATATGGTCAGCCTGTAATTGATCCTCAGTGTGGGAATACCCAACATAATTTGTTTGCCCCTATCATGGCGGTGTCTTACCGTTCACCTGGGTTAGTAACGGAATGTCTTCGAGATTCGGGGAGGGCTGATGCAGCGGGGGATCTGGGAGGGACTGATCCATTGTCCATTTCCTCTATTACAGGTTCGACTGCTCCCTCCAGTGATATTATTTTAGGTAATACACTCGATTCAAACTACCAACACAATAGGGAGGAAGAGATGAATGAGGACGCCTCAAATCCATCTTTGGAATTAAAGTCCATTTCTGATCCTCCATCTTCTATTCGGACACCAGCACATTTAGAAATAGACATTAATAAAATTACTTTAGTAAATAAAGCAAGAAGATTTTATAGGCCATGGGTAGGAATACAGTGTAATAAGACCATTTTGATTGTTGGAGACTCTAATATATCTAGGATACCTCATGTTTATTTTGATCAGGTGGAGCTCCAGAGTTATCCAGGGGCTAAGATCCTAGATTTAATTAAAATTCTTAAAACAACAATACCCCAAGATCAGGTTCGGTATGTTATCCTTTCAGTAGGAATAAATAACTGTGGAAAGGAGCATACGGAAAAAACGCTAAAACAATATTATGGGGAATTGAATAGAAGTGCTAGGAAAGCATTTCACAAAGCTAGAATCTGTATTGCTAAAATCCCATATTCGGAAAACTCATTGCATAGGGAGCAGATTGTGAGATTCAACAGTATCATAATGGATTTATTCCCGGACGCCTTAGATTTTCCAACAGACATTGAATTAAATCAGGATCGTATTCATTGGACACCGGACACAGCATATCAGATCCAAGATCTCTGGAGGGAGCAGTTAAACTGTTTGACGGGCCAAGCAGAACTTGTCTGGCCCGGGAGGTAAACATCTATAATCTTTCAAACATCTTTAAACTATCGGAGCCGGAGATCTCCTTGCTGCAGAAGGGCCTTACCTTCATTCCAACTCCGTCTGAGGTGGACATGGAGGAGGTGAGAAGGGATATATACAACTATCACAGAAAATTACAGGTATTGGATTATTTTGATTACTCATCTCATTTACACCCACAGTTTCAATTTAGGGAACCCTCGACTTGGATCCCGGCTAGCTCAGATATCAGAAAACCGATCCAGAGACTCATTAATAAAAATATTCAATCATTGAATCATTTAAAATTACAGGGAAATGGACAGGATAACTTAACAATTAGTGAGAGAGAGGTTTTAACAAATCTTAAAAACAATAAGGATATAGTCATTAAACCAGCAGATAAGGGATCAGTATTAGTCATCATGGATACCAATCAGTACATCATAGAAGCAGAACGACAACTTTTAAATAAACAACATTATTTACCACTTAAAACCCCCTTACAGGAGAAAACCAGAACCCAGATTAAAACAATTATTAATAAAATATTTCAATTGGGCTATATAGACTATAAACAGAAAATATACTTATTAGGACCAACTACTCCCAGTATCCGTAAATTCTATCTTTTACCAAAAATTCATAAGTCCCCAGAAACATGGCCAGTACCCTTTCAGATACCAGCAGGTAGACCTATTGTATCAGATTGCAACTCAGAATCCTATAGAATAGCAGAATATATAGATTATTTCCTCAATCCATTATCACAATTACATAATAGTTATATTAAGGACACTTATCATTTCTTACAAATAATTAAAAATCTCAAAGTTCCTTCTCACTCCCTTATGTTCACCATGGACGTAGAGTCCCTGTATACAAACATCGATACCACTATGGGTTTGGAGGCGGTGGCCCGACTGTTGGCGGATAATCCGGCTCCGGAGAGGCCGGATCAGGCTATCTTGGATCTCCTTAGCATCAGTCTTTTGAGTAACGATTTCGTCTTCAACGAAAGATATTATCTCCAGGTGCACGGGACCGCCATGGGAAAAAAATTTGCTCCTGCATACGCCAATATTTATATGGCTTGGTGGGAGCAAACAGCGTTTCGTAAGTGCCCCAGGCTTCCATTTAGATATTTCAGATACCTGGATGATATCTTTGGCATCTGGACCTTCCCTGCAAAAGATTTTGATCAGTTTGTTAGGATTTTAAATTCACACCATCGTTCAATTAGATTAGTACCGACAGTAAGTGAGACTTCTTTAAACTTCTTAGACACCGAAATTTATTTTGATATGGAATCCTCAACAATTAAAACATTAAAATCCCGTATTTATTTTAAACCTACAGATACTCACGCTTTATTATACAGGACTAGTTTTCACCCTAAACATACATTTAGGAGTATAATCAAATCTCAATTAATACGATTTTACAGGATCAATACGGATCAATTAGATGCAGAGAAAGCAACACACTTACTTTTTCAGACCCTCCGTAAAAGAGGGTATACACGTCGTTTTCTTCGGGAGGTCCGGGCGGAAGTCAAAACAACTGTCTCCAGGTATCTGACAAGCAGGGGAGGAGCATTGAACGCTAAAACGGGTATTCCACAACTTCCTCCACTGAATGATTGGGACATCTCCAGGCTGGCAGATGCCTTATCAGTTTATTCCAATTCCTCTTCAAATATTTCAGTGTATTTTGATTCTGATTCTTTCTTTTTCCAGTCTCCCGTAGTAGATAATCCCTTCAATTCTACAGTCACTTCTGTGGATCAATCAGTGAATAATTTAGGGATTACGGACTTACAGTATCTTCCAGTCAGGGAGGCGGGATTCAGGTCATATCATAATATCTCTGAAATAGATACAATAGACCCTTTTACAGACAAAATAACAGATTATTTCTATAAATCTCAACAAGTTAAAAATTCATTTACCAGCTCTTACTTACCTTCCTTTTTACTTACATTTCAGGATTCTTCTTCCGCTACCTCTTCATTCTTCTCCTTTTTCCGTTCTTTTATTCCGGTCCGGGTATGGAATCTGCATTGGGCATCCTGTGAGCAAGACATCAGGGATGAAAAAATTTTATTTGACCATGACCCTAAAAGCCCAGTGTGGGGCAACCCGGAGGGTGAGAAATTCTCTCTCTCCGGACTAATAGACCAACTAGCCCCCCCAAATCCTTATCTTAACTATGGGGGTAATTGGGGCCCTCAGGTTGAGGACTTAGGCCCTAGGAGCCGCGGGGACCAACCCGGCCCCCTTGGACTGAACTTTAATTGGGATTTTAAGGGGGGTTTCCAGGCTAATAATCTTGGCCCCGCGGTCCTTGGGGATCAACTTGTCCACTACGGCCCTAACCTTAAAAACTTAGGGGTGGGGGGCCCTGATGTTAGGACTCCCACCCCTGGGGCAATTATGGATCTTCCAACCCTCCCTTGCCCTAACCCTAAAAACTTAGGGGTGGGGGGCCCTGATGTTAAGACTCCCACCCCTGGGGCAATTATGGATCTTCCAACCCTCCCTTTCCCTAACCCTAAAAACTTAGGGGTGGGGGGCCCTGATGTTAGGACTCCCGCCCCTGGGGCAATTATGGATCTTCCAACCCTCCCTTGCCCTAACCCTAAAAACTTAGGGGTGGGGGGCCCTGATGTCAAGACTCCCACCCCTGGGGCAATTATGGATCTTCCAACCCTCCCTTTCCCTAACCCTAAAAACTTAGGGGTGGGGGGCCCTGATGTTAAGACTCCCACCCCTGGGGCAATTATGGATCTTCCAACCCTCCCTTGCCCTAACCCTAAAAACTTAGGGGTGTGGGGCTCTGATGGTAGGACTCCCACCCCTGGGGCAATTATGGATCTTCCAACCCTCCCTTGCCCTAACCCTAAAAACTTAGGGGTGGGGGGCTCTGATGTTAGGACTCCCACCCCTGGGGAAACTAGGACTCCACTAACCCTCCCCTGCCCTAACCCTAAAAACTTAGGGGTGGGGGGCCCTGATGTTAGGACCCCCACCCCTGGAAAAATGGGGGACTCATTAACCCTCCCCTGCCCTAACCCTAAAAACTTAGGGGTGGGGGGCCCGGATGTTGGGACTCCCACCCCTGGGGAAACTAGGGCTTCACCAACCCTCCCCTGCCCTAACCCTGAAGACTTAGGGGTGGGGGGCCCTGATGTTGAGACTCCCGCCCCTGGGGAAACTGGGGTTCCACCAACCCTCCCTGGCCCTAACCCTAAAAACATGGGGATGGGGGGCCCGGAGGTTGAGGATGTGGGAATTGGGACAGTTGGGGTTTCCCAGGTTGCAGGGCGGGGGGGTGGGTGTCGAGGGGTCCCCGGGTCGGGTTCTGGTGGAGGGAGAGGGGGATCGGACCCAGGTCAGGGGTTCGCGGGTGGAGCTTACATCAAATATGGATCCCAGTTGCAAAATCCCGGTTGTCATTACATTTTCACATTATGCTAGGACAGTTATGGGTGTCCTGCGTTCAAACTTTGTGGGGGCACAGGGCACCCATTTACCATTAAAACAATTTCAAATTATTGCTGCGTACAGAAGGAATAAAAATCTAAGGGACATCTTGGTTCATGCAAGGTGTCCTAACAAAAAACACAAAAACAGAACTGCTTGGAAAATCCCCTTTGCCAGGAAGAAAAATATTTACAATAGACTGGCAAAGGTGGACAAACCAATTCTTCAAACATTTCACCTTAATTACAGAAATTGTGTATATGGGATCCAATGCTCCACCTGCGGATTAATTTATATTGGGGAGACCAAGAATGCTCTGAGGGACCGATTTGTACAGCACCTCAGACTCATCGACAACCAAAAAAAACAGATGGTGTTGTACTCCCACTTTGGGATGGAAGGTCACAAACCAGTGATGTTTGGCCTGGAGCAGCAGGGGAACTGGAACAAGACAAGACGGTTGAGGGCGGAACAAAAATGGATGGAGGCTTTGAATACCTGGGTCCCAATGGGGTTAAACGAAAAATGAGTTTATTTATTTATTTATTTATTCTATTTATTAACATATTTATATATTTATTTAATTATTTATTAATGAATAGGGGGAATCAGGGATTATTTATTTATTTATTTATTTATTTAGATATAGGTTTTTAGGTATTTATTATGATAGGGATAGAATTTTTTTAAAAAAATTCCTTTGGTGGGGGGAATTTTTAAAGGGGATGATTAGTTTTAAAGGGTTTTGTTAGTGTATTTATTATTTTTTAATATGTAAGGTTTTTTTATTCAAAATAAAAGATTTTTTGAATCTAATTTTCTTTAATTATTTATTTATCTATTTATTTATTTATTTATCCAGTTTTATTTTCTAGTAGGGGGTAGATTAAAACAATTAAAAAATTAAATAATTTTTAATATCAAGAATTGTTGTACCTGGGCGTGCCGTAATGGCCATATCCCCTACCCTAAGCCTGACCTTGCCAGAGTCCGATTCTTGGATGGAGTTCTACCCTTTTTAAGACACAAAATAACCAACAGATGAAAACATAAATATGTGTTATGTAACTAAAATCCGATAGGGGAAATAGCGTAGTCTATAAGGATCTTTTTCATCTTTAGGTTGTCTTAGATTAAAAATACAGTGATTTGGTATAATACCAAAAATCGTAGAAATTAATTTCACTTTTCCCCCCCCAAAAAAATCTTTTTTTCCCTTATAGAAATTAATCCCCCCTTTTTTTTCCCCAAAAAATCCCCCCTTTTTTCCCCCCTCCCATTTTTAACCCCTATCTAAAAGGAGTTTAGATTATTGAATCTCTTTTTTATATATTTTTCTATCTATCCCTTTAAGTGTATTGTTAGTTTTTTGTTCTATAACTAAATGGGGTATTTCCAAAAAAAACCTTTTGCCCCATTTCTCTTTTTTTGTGAAATTAAGAGTTTTGTCTCTTTCTCTTTTTTTTTGATATACTGAATGACCTATGACTTTTTACCTTTGACCCTTAGATAGAGGGATTTATTTATTCATAAGTTTTTTTATATTTTCTTATATAAAAGGTCCTTTTTTTAAGTAATGGAAATAAAGATTTATTTTTTAAGATTAAATTTTACTCTTTTTTTCAATTAAACAATTTTTGAAATTAAGTAGTTGAGAAATAAGAATCGGGATAGGTCTGGAGATTGAGTTGTTTACTTTTAAAATTTGACCTTTTGACTCTTGACCCCATGAACCTAGTTAAGCCATCTGTGACCTAATTAATTTGAGTAGTACATAAAAACAGCTTTTACCAATAGGTCAGATATTCGACTCCTCTGAAGAAGGTTTTTTCAAACCGAAACGTTAGGAAGAATAAATAATACTAGGTTCTTTTTAAGTTAGTTTAATTTTGTGAGGTCAGGATTTTTTACCTTTTTTTCACCATTTTTTTAAGTCTTTTTAAAGACTTTATTTAAACCTAGCAAATACCTTTTTTTAACTTTTTTTTCATCTTCCAGAGCTCTGGGTTTTTGTAAGTATGGTACCTCCTTTTCCTTATCAGGCCTGAATACTTAAAAACAATCTTTTTTTCAAGGTATACCGAATTTTTTTTGTATATTTTTCATACTTGTTTTGTTTTTTGCATGATTTATATTAACTAAGTAATAGTGTGGTAGTTTAGAATTGTATACTAACACTGATAAATGTTATAGCACTATAATTATAAGCACTTACAATTATATAGCACTTAAAATATACCTGAAATTAGATAGGCCACAAATAGGTAAAGGGAGCCAAACTACTGAAATCTACGACATAAGAAAAATATTTTCTTACCATCTGAGAACAAAAAGATAAGAAGAGGTATACTAAGTCTACGGTGAATAGGGTAAGCGAAAGTAAATGTTTTTTTAGACAAAAAAAATTTTTTTAAGGGTTAATTTTGGTATAAACTAAGGTCATTCTTTCATTTTTTTCTTTTTTGGAAAAATTTTTTTCAGTATTATCTTTGTATGTTAATTTTTATGTCATTTGTTAATTTCTTTGTCACTTGATGATTTATTAAGTAATTTGAATAATACAACTATAGTAGGTATAGTCTTTGTTTTTCCCCCCTCCCCCTTTTTTTCGAATTTTTTATCTGCCGTTTTTCCCCCCCCCTTTTCTTTCTTGTTTTTTTAATTGTCATTTATACCTTCCCAAAACTATCCCCCCCCCCCCCTTTTCCTTTCTTCTTTAATATGTCTTTGTCTAGATTTTATTCTTCTAACCGGTTTTCCCCTTTAGAACAACCAATGACTAATGATCCAGGTAACAATCCAGAACCATCTATTCAGAGCAGGAGCAACAGGACTGGATTCCAGTGGGACAGAAGGTATTTTAAGCTTTTACAAATTATCCATCATATAGAAATTATTTGGAAGGCAATTAAATATCAGCAAATTCCAAAAGGTATGATTAAACATGCCCAAAAGCTCACCGCCTTCATTAAACCTGCTTCTCCAGACCAACCAGTACTATTAGAAATTCAGAATCATACTGAGAATTGGTTAAAGGCTAACTTACAATCTTTGTATAAACATTATTTAAAACAACTGTATGGTCTAAAAGATGGTACACTGGTTTTTGATTCCAATCAGGTAGATAAAGCAATCCATTTTGCAAAGGTGAGGTACCGTAATAAATTAACGCCATCTTCGGTTGCGATGTTTTCTGAGGTGCTGTTGGACTCACGTATTCTTGATCTGCAGATTGACCTCTCCTCGCCATGGGCCGATCCGGACTTCCATCTATTGACTTCTCATTCCCCAATGGATAACGATGAGCAATGGATACAGGTTGGTCATAAAAAGGCAATAGGATGTCGCAGTGATACCACCCGGACCGGTTCATCACTTCTTCTTCAACATTTGACTTCTTCTACGGTACCTTTATCTTCCAAACCTCTTTTGTCTCCAGTTATACAAAACATAGATTTGAGTCCCGGAATACCATCTCTTTCTCTATCATCTAAAAAGGCAAGGGTTAAATTACATGAACCACTTGATCAGGCTTTATCATCTTCTCAATCCTTAATTAATTCTTTATCATCTTCTAAATCTTCTGATTCCAATTCTTCTAATTCTTTGTCCAAAAATTCTTTAGGAAATCCGAACAAAAAAACATCTCCAAACAAAAGGAAAAAAGGTCTAAAACCGAGGTCCCGGGAAAAATCAACAGGGGATCAGGTACAGAGTAATTCCTTACCCTTGGGGACTCACCAAAAGATAGAAACGGGTAAAAACACTTTTCAATCAGGAATTGGGATAGACTTTGGACTGGGATGTAACAAACTTTCTTTTTCTTTATCTCCCTCTTCTTCTTCCTCTTCTTCTTCTTCTCTTTCCACTTCAAATTTGGTGTCTGAAAAAATTAAGACTTTCATTACTGAACAGGGACAGACAAATCTTTTGTCAACAATAAATAATATTCAAATCTCTTCTTCAGTTACGCCTATAAATACACCTAATGCTAATCTCTATCCTAAAGTGCATATTGTTTCTGCTTCTGAATTTCATTCTCTTGAAAATAAACTTAATTTGGATGATCTTTCTACAACTCAAATTGCTTCTTCTGGTTCTCCTCTACTAGATAGAGAGGTTCATAAAACTTCTGTATCTGAACTTACCTCATTGGAAGCAATAGATACTCCTCTTTTGACTGCTTTTTCTTCAAATTCTTTTTCTTTTCCTTCTCCAAAACTTCTATCTTCAGCAAAAACCAATTCCGATCTTCTTGTAGGGACTCCTATTTCTTTAGAAAACAAAGAATCAATAAAATTAGTAGATGAACATACTAGATCTGTTTTATCCAAGTCTTCTGCAACTGCTCAGATTAATGAAAGCATGAAATCAATGAAAAGTTTGGTTCCAGTATTGGAAAAAATAAAGATTCCTTCTTCTCTTATTCCTTCTTCTCTTTTTTCTAAAACGCCGGATTCTATTTCCACCCCAAACTTTAAAATATCATCTTTATCTTCTAGTTCTACTGATGTGACATTCCAGCCCGGACTGATGACATATGGTCAGCCTGTAATTGATCCTCAGTGTGGGAATACCCAACATAATTTGTTTGCCCCTATCATGGCGGTGTCTTACCGTTCACCTGGGTTAGTAACGGAATGTCTTCGAGATTCGGGGAGGGCTGATGCAGCGGGGGATCTGGGAGGGACTGATCCATTGTCCATTTCCTCTATTACAGGTTCGACTGCTCCCTCCAGTGATATTATTTTAGGTAATACACTCGATTCAAACTACCAACACAATAGGGAGGAAGAGATGAATGAGGACGCCTCAAATCCATCTTTGGAATTAAAGTCCATTTCTGATCCTCCAGCTTCTATTCGGACACCAGCACATTTAGAAATAGACATTAATAAAATTACTTTAGTAAATAAAGCAAGAAGATTTTATAGGCCATGGGTAGGAATACAGTGTAATAAGACCATTTTGATTGTTGGAGACTCTAATATATCTAGGATACCTCATGTTTATTTTGATCAGGTGGAACTCCAGAGTTATCCAGGGGCTAAGATCCTAGATTTAATTAAAATTCTTAAAACAACAATACCCCAAGATCAGGTTCGGTATGTTATCCTTTCAGTAGGAATAAATAACTGTGGAAAGGAGCATACGGAAAAAACGCTAAAACAATATTATGGGGAATTGAATAGAAGTGCTAGGAAAGCATTTCACAAAGCTAGAATCTGTATTGCTAAAATCCCATATTCGGAAAACTCATTGCATAGGGAGCAGATTGTGAGATTCAACAGTATCATAATGGATTTATTCCCGGACGCCTTAGATTTTCCAACAGACATTGAATTAAATCAGGATCGTATTCATTGGACACCGGACACAGCATATCAGATCCAAGATCTCTGGAGGGAGCAGTTAAACTGTTTGACGGGCCAAGCAGAACTTGTCTGGCCCGGGAGGTAAACATCTATAATCTTTCAAACATCTTTAAACTATCGGAGCCGGAGATCTCCTTGCTGCAGAAGGGCCTTACCTTCATTCCAACTCCGTCTGAGGTGGACATGGAGGAAGTGAGAAGGGATATATACAACTATCACAGAAAATTACAGGTATTGGATTATTTTGATTACTCTTCTCATTTACACCCACAGTTTCAATTTAGGGAACCCTCGACTTGGATCCCGGCTACCTCAGATATCAGAAAACCGATCCAGAGACTCATTAATAAAAATATTCAATCATTGAATCATTTAAAATTACAGGGAAATGGACAGGATAACTTAACAATTAGTGAGAGAGAGGTTTTAACAAATCTTAAAAACAATAAGGATATAGTCATTAAACCAGCAGATAAGGGATCAGTATTAGTCATCATGGATACCAATCAGTACATCATAGAAGCAGAACGACAACTTTTAAATAAACAACATTATTTACCACTTAAAACCCCCTTACAGGAGAAAACCAGAACCCAGATTAAAACAATTATTAATAAAATATTTCAATTGGGCTATATAGACTATAAACAGAAAATATACTTATTAGGACCAACTACTCCCAGTATCCGTAAATTCTATCTTTTACCAAAAATTCATAAGTCCCCAGAAACATGGCCAGTACCCTTTCAGATACCAGCAGGTAGACCTATTGTATCAGATTGCAACTCAGAATCCTATAGAATAGCAGAATATATAGATTATTTCCTCAATCCATTATCACAATTACATAATAGTTATATTAAGGACACTTATCATTTCTTACAAATAATTAAAAATCTCAAAGTTCCTTCTCACTCCCTTATGTTCACCATGGACGTAGAGTCCCTGTATACAAACATCGATACCACTATGGGTTTGGAGGCGGTGGCCCGACTGTTGGCGGATAATCCGGCTCCGGAGAGGCCGGATCAGGCTATCTTGGATCTCCTTAGCATCAGTCTTTTGAGTAACGATTTCGTCTTCAACGAAAGATATTATCTCCAGGTGCACGGGACCGCCATGGGAAAAAAATTTGCTCCTGCATACGCCAATATTTATATGGCTTGGTGGGAGCAAACAGCGTTTCGTAAGTGCCCCAGGCTTCCATTTAGATATTTCAGATACCTGGATGATATCTTTGGCATCTGGACCTTCCCTGCAAAAGATTTTGATCAGTTTGTTAGGATTTTAAATTCACACCATCGTTCAATTAGATTAGTACCGACAGTAAGTGAGACTTCTTTAAACTTCTTAGACACCGAAATTTATTTTGATATGGAATCCTCAACAATTAAAACATTAAAATCCCGTATTTATTTTAAACCTACAGATACTCACGCTTTATTATACAGGACTAGTTTTCACCCTAAACATACATTTAGGAGTATAATCAAATCTCAATTAATACGATTTTACAGGATCAATACGGATCAATTAGATGCAGAGAAAGCAACACACTTACTTTTTCAGACCCTCCGTAAAAGAGGGTATACACGTCGTTTTCTTCGGGAGGTCCGGGCGGAAGTCAAAACAACTGTCTCCAGGTATCTGACAAGCAGGGGAGGAGCATTGAACGCTAAAACGGGTATTCCACAACTTCCTCCACTGAATGATTGGGACATCTCCAGGCTGGCAGATGCCTTATCAGTTTATTCCAATTCCTCTTCAAATATTTCAGTGTATTTTGATTCGGATTCTTTCTTTTTCCAGTCTCCCGTAGTAGATAATCCCTTCAATTCTACAGTCACTTCTGTGGATCAATCAGTGAATAATTTAGGGATTACGGACTTACAGTATCTTCCAGTCAGGGAGGCGGGATTCAGGTCATATCATAATATCTCTGAAATAGATACAATAGACCCTTTTACAGACAAAATAACAGATTATTTCTATAAATCTCAACAAGTTAAAAATTCATTTACCAGCTCTTACTTACCTTCCTTTTTACTTACATTTCAGGATTCTTCTTCCGCTACCTCTTCATTCTTCTCCTTTTTCCGTTCTTTTATTCCGGTCCGGGTATGGAATCTGCATTGGGCATCCTGTGGGCAAGACATCAGGGATGAAAAAATTTTATTGGACCATGACCCTAAAAGCCCAGTGTGGGGCAACCCGGAGGGTGAGAAATTCTCTCTCTCCAGACTAATAGACCAACTAGCCCCCCCAAATCCTTATCTTAACTATGGGGGTAATTGGGGCCCTCAGGTTGAGGACTTAGGCCCTAGGAGCCGCGGGGACCAACCCGGCCCCCTTGGACTGAACTTTAATTGGGATTTTAAGGGGGGTTTCCAGGCTAATAATCTTGGCCCCGCGGTCCTTGGGGATCAACTTGTCCACTACGGCCCTAACCTTAAAAACTTAGGGGTGGGGGGCCCTGATGTTAGGACTCCCACCCCTGGGGCAATTATGGATCTTCCAACCCTCCCTTGCCCTAACCCTAAAAACTTAGGGGTGGGGGGCCCTGATGTTAGGACTCCCACCCCTGGGGCAATTATGGATCTTCCAACCCTCCCTTGCCCTAACCCTAAAAACTTAGGGGTGGGGGGCCCTGATGTTAAGACTCCCACCCCTGGGGCAATTATGGATCTTCCAACCCTCCCTTGCCCTAATCCTAAAAACTTAGGGGTGGGGGGCCCTGATGCTAGGACTCCCACCCCTGGGGCAATTATGGATCTTCCAACCCTCCCTTGCCCTAACCCTAAAAACTTAGGGGTGGGGGGCCCTGATGTTAAGACTCCCACCCCTGGGGCAATTATGGATCTTCCAACCCTCCCTTGCCCTAATCCTAAAAACTTAGGGGTGGGGGGCCCTGATGTTAGGACTCCCACCCCTGGGGCAATTATGGATCTTCCAACCCTCCCTTGCCCTAACCCTAAAAACTTAGGGGTGGGGGGCCCTGATGTTAAGACTCCCACCCCTGGGGCAATTATGGATCTTCCAACCCTCCCTTTCCCTAACCCTAAAAACTTAGGGGTGGGGGGCCCTGATGGTAGGACTCCCACCCCTGGGGCAATTATGGATCTTCCAACCCTCCCTTGCCCTAACCCTAAAAACTTAGGGGTGGGGGGCTCTGATGGTAGGACTCCCACCCCTGGGGCAATTATGGATCTTCCAACCCTCCCTTGCCCTAACCCTAAAAACTTAGGGGTGGGGGGCTCTGATGTTAGGACTCCCACCCCTGGGGAAACTAGGACTCCACTAACCCTCCCCTGCCCTAACCCTAAAAACTTAGGGGTGGGGGGCCCTGATGTGAGGACCCCCACCCCTGGAAAAATGGGGGACTCATTAACCCTCCCCTGCCCGAACCCTAAAAACTTAGGGGTGGGGGGCCCGGATGTTGGGACTCCCACCCCTGGGGAAACTAGGGCTTCACCAACCCTCCCCTGCCCTAACCCTGAAGACTTAGGGGTGGGGGGCCCTGATGTTGAGACTCCCGCCCCTGGGGAAACTGGGGTTCCACCAACCCTCCCTGGCCCTAACCCTAAAAACATGGGGATGGGGGGCCCGGAGGTTGAGGATGAGGGAATTGGGACAGTTGGGGTTTCCCAGGTTGCAGGGCGGGGGGTGGGTGTCGAGGGGTCCCCGGGTCGGGTTCTGGTGGAGGGAGAGGGGGATCGGACCCAGGTCAGGGGTTCGCGGGTGGAGCTTACATCAAATATGGATCCCAGTTGCAAAATCCCGGTTGTCATTACATTTTCACATTATGCTAGGACAGTTATGGGTGTCCTGCGTTCAAACTTTGTGGGGGCACAGGGCACCCATTTACCATTAAAACAATTTCAAATTATTGCTGCGTACAGAAGGAATAAAAATCTAAGGGACATCTTGGTTCATGCAAGGTGTCCTAACAAAAAACACAAAAATAGAACTGCTTGGAAAATCCCCTTTGCCAGGAAGAAAAATATTTACAATAGACTGGCAAAGGTGGACAAACCAATTCTTCAAACATTTCACCTTAATTACAGAAATTGTGTATATGGGATCCAATGCTCCACCTGCGGATTAATTTATATTGGGGAGACCAAGAATGCTCTGAGGGACCGATTTGTACAGCACCTCAGACTCATCGACAACCAAAAAAAACAGATGGTGTTGTACTCCCACTTTGGGATGGAAGGTCACAAACCAGTGATGTTTGGCCTGGAGCAGCAGGGGAACTGGAACAAGACAAGACGGTTGAGGGCGGAACAAAAATGGATGGAGGCTTTGAATACCTGGGTCCCAATGGGGTTAAACGAAAAATGAGTTTATTTATTTATTTATTTATTCTATTTATTAACATATTTATATATTTATTTAATTATTTATTAATGAATAGGGGGAATCAGGGATTATTTATTTATTTATTGATTTAGATATAGGTTTTTAGGTATTTATTATGATAGGGATAGAATTTTTTTTAAAAAAAATTCCTTTGGTGGGGGGAATTTTTAAAGGGGATGATTAGTTTTAAAGGGTTTTGTTAGTGTATTTATTATTTTTTAATATGTAAGGTTTTTTTTATTCAAAATAAAAGATTTTTTGAATCTAATTTTCTTTAATTATTTATTTATCTATTTATTTATTTATTTATCCAGTTTTATTTTCTAGTAGGGGGTAGATTAAAACAATTAAAAAATTAAATAATTTTTAATATCAAGAATTGTTGTACCTGGGCGTGCCGTAATGGCCATATCCCCTACCCTAAGCCTAACCCTAACCCTAACCCTAACCCTAACCCTACAAACTTATGGTACTGCAATGGGTAAGAAATACACTCCAGCCTATGCGAACATTTATATGGCGGACTGGGAAGAGCAGGCCTTCGCTAACTGTCGGAAATTACCTTTCTTATACTTTCGGTATTTGGACGATATTTTTGGGATTTGGACTTATTCATTTTCCGAGTTCCAAGAATTTGTGGAAATATTGAATGGGGTACATCTCACTATTAAACTTACAGCAGAGATGAGTTTCCAATCCTTAACTTTTTTGAATACCCAATTATATTTCAAACAGGTGCCACAGGGTGGGTATAAGATTTTCTCTAGAGTTTACTTTAAGAGTACAGACACTCATGCCCTGTTACATAAACTTAGTTACCATCCAAAGCATACTTTCCGAGGAATTGTGAAATCACAATTGATAACGTTCCATCGAATTAACATGGAGGAACAGTATGTTAATGAGGCGATAAGAGTGTTGTTTAAGGCCCTTAGGGAGAGAGGTTACTCTAGAAGATTTTTAAGAGAAATCCGACAGGAGGTGAGAAATAATTATAGGCAATATTTGTATGTTCCAGCTAATATTAGAAACAAACATACAGGGATCCCGCAAGTTCGAATTCATGATGAGGAAGAGATGAATATCTCTGGAGCATCCTGGCTAACCACACATGAATCCTTACAAATAAGTGGGGAGCAGAGGTTAGTAGAAGGACAAGGGTTGGCTGTATGGGGAGGCCCTGAGGTTAATAGGTCCACCCTTACGGAGGCGGAAACTTTATCCCCTGCCCCAACCCTCAACCCTGACCTTAAGGGCATTAAAAGGGGCTCTGAGGTTAATTGGAAGAGGGGCCCTGAGGTTAATAGGGTCACCCTTAGGGAGACAGAAATTGTATCCTCTACCCCTTCCCTTAACCCTGACCTTAAGGTCATTAAAAGGGGCCCTGAGGTTAATTGGACGAGGGGCCCTGAAGTTAATAGTGTTACTCTTAGGGAGGTAGAAATTGTATCCTCTACCCCTTCCCTTAACCCTGACCTTAAGGTCAGTAAAAGGGGCCCTGAGGTTAATTGGACGAGGGGCCCTGAGGTTAATAGTGTTACCCTTAGGGAGGTAGAAATGGTATCCTCTACCCCTTCCCCTAACCCTGACCTTAAGGTCAGTAAAAGGGGCCCTGAGGTTAATTGGACGAGGGGCCCTGAGGTTAATAGTGTTACCCTTCGGGAGGTAGAAATTGTATCCTCTACTCCTTCCCTTAACCCTAATCTTAAGATCACTAAATGGGGCTCTGAGGGTAAAAACCTTATTCCGGGGTTGTTGGGAACAGGTGGTAGTGAATTGGAGGATGGGGACCAGGAGAGACAAGGGAGAATAATTAGGGGAGCGATGGGTCCGATGGATATTATACCGTTGGTCTTCACCTATTCCAGGCACACGCAAGCAGTGGTGAGGGTGTTGAAGGATAATTTTCAGGGGGCCCAACGGACCAATGATGATTTGGCCGACATTAAGTTAGTGTCGGCCTATCGGAGGAACAAAAATCTAAAGGATTATTTAATCAGGGCCTCCTGTACAATGCGGAAAATAAATAAAACCGCCTGGCATATTCCATATATCAACAAAAAAATGATAAATAATAGACTTTCTAAAAAAGAATTGCCAATTTTTCAGCAATTGTCCTTGACTTCCAAAAATTGCATTTATGCCATCCAATGTAGAGCATGTGGCATGCTCTACATTGGAGAAACTAAAAATTCGGTGAAGGCCCGGTGCATTCAACACCTTAGGTTGATGGAGAATCAACAGAGGCCCACGAAATTATACCTCCACTTTGTCCATCCAGACCACCAACCCGTCTTTTTTCCAGTGGAGAGTCAAACCCACTGGAACAAGACCAGACGATTAAGAAAAGAGTTGGAGTGGATAACATCTCTAGACACATTTTTTCCAAATGGTTTGAATGAAAGATAGAGACTAGGGATGCTATAAATAGAAGGCAATAATAGGTTTAATGTTCTTTGATTGTTGTGTTCTTTGTATAGGTTTTATAAAAGTATACGTTGGGAATCAAAAAAGAAAAAAATAATGAAAAATTAAATGCACGTAGTGAACCCGTGCCTGCCAGCTCGCTGGCATCCCCTACCCTAAGCCTAACCCTAACCCTAACCCTAACCCTAACCCTAACCCTAAAAACTTAGGTGTGGGGGGCTCTGATGGTAGGACTCCCACCCCTGGGGCAATTATGGATCTTCCAACCCTCCCTTTCCCTAACCCTAAAAACTTAGGGGTGGGGGGCCCTGAGGTTAAGACTCCCACCCCTGGGGCAATTATGGATCTTCCAACCCTCCCTTGCCCTAACCCTAAAAACTTAGGGGTGGGGGGCTCTGATGGTGGGACTCCCACCCCTGGGGCAATTATGGATCTTCCAACCCTCCCTTGCCCTAACCCTAAAAACTTAGGTGTGGGGGGCTCTGATGGTAGGACTCCCACCCCTGGGGCAATTATGGATCTTCCAACCCTCCCTTGCCCTAACCCTAAAAACTTAGGGGTGGGGGGCTCTGATGTTAGGACTCCCACCCCTGGGGAAACTAGGACTCCACTAACCCTCCCCTGCCCTAACCCTAAAAACTTAGGGGTGGGGGGCCCTGATGTTAGGACCCCCACCCCTGGAAAAATGGGGGACTCATTAACCCTCCCCTGCCCTAACCCTAAAAACTTAGGGGTGGGGGGCCCTGATGTTAAGACTCCCACCCCTGGGGCAATTATGGATCTTCCAACCCTCCCTTGCCCTAATCCTAAAAACTTAGGGGTGGGGGGCCCTGATGTTAAGACTCCCACCCCTGGGGCAATTATGGATCTTCCAACCCTCCCTTTCCCTAACCCTAAAAACTTAGGGGTGGGGGGCCCTGATGTTAAGACTCCCATCCCTGGGGCAATTATGGATCTTCCAACCCTCCCTTGCCCTAACCCTAAAAACTTAGGGGTGGGGGGCTCTGATGGTAGGACTCCCACCCCTGGGGCAATTATGGATCTTCCAACCCTCCCTTGCCCTAACCCTAAAAACTTAGGGGTGGGGGGCCCTGATGTTGAGACTCCCGCCCCTGGGGAAACTGGGGTTCCACCAACCCTCCCCGGCCCTAACCCTAAAAACATGGGGGTGGGGGGCCCGGAGGTTGAGGATGTGGGAATTGGGACAGTTGGGGTTTCCCAGGTTGCAGGGCGGGGGGTGGGTGTCGAGGGGTCCCCGGGTCGGGTTCTGGTGGAGGGAGAGGGGGATCGGACCCAGGTCAGGGGTTCGCGGGTGGAGCTTACATCAAATATGGATCCCAGTTGCAAAATCCCGGTTGTCATTACATTTTCACATTATGCTAGGACAGTTATGGGTGTCCTGCGTTCAAACTTTGTGGGGGCACAGGGCACCCATTTACCATTAAAACAATTTCAAATTATTGCTGCGTACAGAAGGAATAAAAATCTAAGGGACATCTTGGTTCATGCAAGGTGTCCTAACAAAAAACACAAAAACAGAACTGCTTGGAAAATCCCCTTTGCCAGGAAGAAAAATATTTACAATAGACTGGCAAAGGTGGACAAACCAATTCTTCAAACATTTCACCTTAATTACAGAAATTGTGTATATGGGATCCAATGCTCCACCTGCGGATTAATTTATATTGGGGAGACCAAGAATGCTCTGAGGGACCGATTTGTACAGCACCTCAGACTCATCGACAACCAAAAAAAACAGATGGTGTTGTACTCCCACTTTGGGATGGAAGGTCACAAACCAGTGATGTTTGGCCTGGAGCAGCAGGGGAACTGGAACAAGACAAGACGGTTGAGGGCGGAACAAAAATGGATGGAGGCTTTGAATACCTGGGTCCCAATGGGGTTAAACGAAAAATGAGTTTATTTATTTATTTATTTATTTATTCTATTTATTAACATATTTATATATTTATTTAATTATTTATTAATGAATAGGGGGAATCAGGGATTATTTATTTATTTATTGATTTAGATATAGGTTTTTAGGTATTTATTATGATAGGGATAGAATTTTTTTAAAAAAAATTCCTTTGGTGGGGGGAATTTTTAAAGGGGATGATTAGTTTTAAAGGGTTTTGTTAGTGTATTTATTATTTTTTAATATGTAAGGTTTTTTTTATTCAAAATAAAAGATTTTTTGAATCTAATTTTCTTTAATTATTTATTTATCTATTTATTTATTTATTTATCCAGTTTTATTTTCTAGTAGGGGGTAGATTAAAACAATTAAAAAATTAAATAATTTTTAATATCAAGAATTGTTGTACCTGGGCGTGCCGTAATGGCCATATCCCCTACCCTAAGCCTGACCTTGCCAGAGTCCGATTCTTGGATGGAGTTCTACCCTTTTTAAGACACAAAATAACCAACAGATGAAAACATAAATATGTGTTATGTAACTAAAATCCGATAGGGGAAATAGCGTAGTCTATAAGGATCTTTTTCATCTTTAGGTTGTCTTAGATTAAAAATACAGTGATTTGGTATAATACCAAAAATCGTAGAAATTAATTTCACTTTTCCCCCCCCCAAAAAATCTTTTTTTCCCTTATAGAAATTAATCCCCCCTTTTTTTTCCCCAAAAAATCCCCCCTTTTTTCCCCCCTCCCATTTTTAACCCCTATCTAAAAGGAGTTTAGATTATTGAATCTCTTTTTTTTATATATTTTTCTATCTATCCCTTTAAGTGTATTGTTAGTTTTTTGTTCTATAACTAAATGGGGTATTTCCAAAAAAAACCTTTTGCCCCATTTCTCTTTTTTTGTGAAATTAAGAGTTTTGTCTCTTTCTCTTTTTTTTGATTTACTGAATGACCTATGACTTTTTACCTTTGACCCTTAGATAGAGGGATTTATTTATTCATAAGTTTTTTTATATTTTCTTATATAAAAGGTCCTTTTTTTTAAGTAATGGAAATAAAGATTTATTTTTTAAGATTAAATTTTACTCTTTTTTTCAATTAAACAATTTTTGAAATTAAGTAGTTGAGAAATAAGAATCGGGATAGGTCTGGAGATTGAGTTGTTTACTTTTAAAATTTGACCTTTTGACTCTTGACCCCATGAACCTAGTTAAGCCATCTGGGACCTAATTAATTTGAGTAGTACATAAAAACAGCTTTTACCAATAGGTCAGATATTCGACTCCTCTGAAGAAGGTTTTTTCAAACCGAAACGTTAGGAAGAATAAATAATACTAGGTTCTTTTTAAGTTAGTTTAATTTTGTGAGGTCAGGATTTTTTACCTTTTTTTCACCATTTTTTAAGTCTTTTTAAAGACTTTATTTAAACCTAGCAAATACCTTTTTTTAACTTTTTTTTTCATCTTCCAGAGCTCTGGGTTTTTGTAAGTATGGTACCTCCTTTTCCTTATCAGGCCTGAATACTTAAAAACAATCTTTTTTTCAAGGTATACCGAATTTTTTTTGTATATTTTTCATACTTGTTTTGTTTTTTGCATGATTTATTTTAACTAAGTAATAGTGTGGTAGTTTAGAATTGTATACTAACACTGATAAATGTTATAGCACTAAAATTATAAGCACTTACAATTATATAGCACTTAAAATATACCTGAAATTAGATAGGCCACAAATAGGTAAAGGGAGCCAAACTACTGAAATCTACGACATAAGAAAAATATTTTCTTACCATCTGAGAACAAAAAGATAAGAAGAGGTATACTAAGTCTACGGTGAATAGGGTAAGCGAAAGTAAATGTTTTTTTAGACAAAAAAATTTTTTTAAGGGTTAATTTTGGTATAAACTAAGGTCATTCTTTCATTTTTTTCTTTTTTGGAAAAATTTTTTTTTTTTTTTTTTTTTTTTTTTTTAGTATTATCTTTGTATGTTAATTTTTATGTCATTTGTTAATTGTTTTGTCACTTGATGATTTATTAAGTAATTTGAATAATACAACTATAGTAGGTATAGTCTTTGTTTTTCCCCCCTCCCCCTTTTTTTTCGAATTTATCTGCCGTTTTTCCCCCCCCCTTTTTCTTTCTTGTTTTTTTAATTGTCATTTATACCTTCCCAAAACTATTCCCCCCCCCCCCTTTTCCTTTCTTCTTTAATATGTCTTTGTCTAGATTTTATTCTTCTAACCGGTTTTCCCCTTTAGAACAACCAATGACTAATGATCCAGGTAACAATCCAGAACCAGCTATTCAGAGCAGGAGCAACAGGACTGGATTCCAGTGGGACAGAAGGTATTTTAAGCTTTTACAAATTATCCATCATATAGAAATTATTTGGAAGGCAATTAAATATCAGCAAATTCCAAAAGGTATGATTAAACATGCCCAAAAGCTCACCGCCTTCATTAAACCTGCTTCTCCAGACCAACCAGTACTATTAGAAATTCAGAATCATACTGAGAATTGGTTAAAGGCTAACTTACAATCTTTGTATAAACATTATTTAAAACAACTGTATGGTCTAAAAGATGGTACACTGGTTTTTGATTCCAATCAGGTAGATAAAGCAATCCATTTTGCAAAGGTGAGGTACCGTAATAAATTAACGCCATCTTCGGTTGCGATGTTTTCTGAGGTGCTGTTGGACTCACGTATTCTTGATCTGCAGATTGACCTCTCCTCGCCATGGGCCGATCCGGACTTCCATCTATTGACTTCTCATTCCCCAATGGATAACGATGAGCAATGGATACAGGTTGGTCATAAAAAGGCAATAGGATGTCGCAGTGATACCACCCGGACCGGTTCATCTCTTCTTCTTCAACATTTGACTTCTTCTACGGTACCTTTATCTTCCAAACCTCTTTTGTCTCCAGTTATACAAAACATAGATTTGAGTCCCGGAATACCATCTCTTTCTCTATCATCTAAAAAGGCAAGGGTTAAATTACATGAACCACTTGATCAGGCTTTATCATCTTCTCAATCCTTAATTAATTCTTTATCATCTTCTAAATCTTCTGATTCCAATTCTTCTAATTCTTTGTCCAAAAATTCTTTAGGAAATCCGAACAAAAAAACATCTCCAAACAAAAGGAAAAAAGGTCTAAAACCGAGGTCCCGGGAAAAATCAACAGGGGATCAGGTACAGAGTAATTCCTTACCCTTGGGGACTCACCAAAAGATAGAAACAGGTAAAAACACTTTTCAATCAGGAGTTGGGATAGACTTTGGACTGGGATGTAACAAACTTTCTTTTTCTTTATCTCCCTCTTCTTCTTCCTCTTCTTCTTCTTCTCTTTCCACTTCAAATTTGGTGTCTGAAAAAATTAAGACTTTCATTACTGAACAGGGACAGACAAATCCTTTGTCAACAATAAATAATATTCAAATCTCTTCTTCAGTTACGCCTATAAATACACCTAATGCTAATCTCTATCCTAAAGTGCATATTGTTTCTGCTTCTGAATTTCATTCTCTTGAAAATAAACTTAATTTGGATGATCTTTCTACAACTCAAATTGCTTCTTCTGGTTCTCCTCTACTAGATAGAGAGGTTCATAAAACTTCTGTATCTGAACTTACCTCATTGGAAGCAATAGATACTCCTCTTTTGACTGCTTTTTCTTCAAATTCTTTTTCTTTTCCTTCTCCAAAACTTCTATCTTCAGCAAAAACCAATTCCGATCTTCTTGTAGGGACTCCTATTTCTTTAGAAAACAAAGAATCAATAAAATTAGTAGATGAACATACTAGATCTGTTTTATCTAAGTCTTCTGCAACTGCTCAGATTAATGAAAGCATGAAATCAATGAAAAGTTTGGTTCCAGTATTGGAAAAAATAAAGATTCCTTCTTCTCTTATTCCTTCTTCTCTTTTTTCTAAAACGCCGGATTCTATTTCCACCCCAAACTTTAAAATATCATCTTTATCTTCTAGTTCTACTGATGTGACATTCCAGCCCGGACTGATGGCATATGGTCAGCCTGTAATTGATCCTCAGTGTGGGAATACCCAACATAATTTGTTTGCCCCTATCATGGCGGTGTCTTACCGTTCACCTGGGTTAGTAACGGAATGTCTTCGAGATTCGGGGAGGGCTGATGCAGCGGGGGATCTGGGAGGGACTGATCCATTGTCCATTTCCTCTATTACAGGTTCGACTGCTCCCTCCAGTGATATTATTTTAGGTAATACACTCGATTCAAACTACCAACACAATAGGGAGGAAGAGATGAATGAGGACGCCTCAAATCCATCTTTGGAATTAAAGTCCATTTCTGATCCTCCAGCTTCTATTCGGACACCAGCACATTTAGAAATAGACATTAATAAAATTACTTTAGTAAATAAAGCAAGAAGATTTTATAGGCCATGGGTAGGAATACAGTGTAATAAGACCATTTTGATTGTTGGAGACTCTAATATATCTAGGATACCTCATGTTTATTTTGATCAGGTGGAACTCCAGAGTTATCCAGGGGCTAAGATCCTAGATTTAATTAAAATTCTTAAAACAACAATACCCCAAGATCAGGTTCGGTATGTTATCCTTTCAGTAGGAATAAATAACTGTGGAAAGGAGCATACGGAAAAAACGCTAAAACAATATTATGGGGAATTGAATAGAAGTGCTAGGAAAGCATTTCACAAAGCTAGAATCTGTATTGCTAAAATCCCATATTCGGAAAACTCATTGCATAGGGAGCAGATTGTGAGATTCAACAGTATCATAATGGATTTATTCCCGGACGCCTTAGATTTTCCAACAGACATTGAATTAAATCAGGATCGTATTCATTGGACACCGGACACAGCATATCAGATCCAAGATCTCTGGAGGGAGCAGTTAAACTGTTTGACGGGCCAAGCAGAACTTGTCTGGCCCGGGAGGTAAACATCTATAATCTTTCAAACATCTTTAAATTATCGGAGCCGGAGATCTCCTTGCTGCAGAAGGGCCTTACCTTCATTCCAACTCCGTCTGAGGTGGACATGGAGGAAGTGAGAAGGGATATATACAACTATCACAGAAAATTACAGGTATTGGATTATTTTGATTACTCATCTCATTTACACCCACAGTTTCAATTTAGGGAACCCTCGACTTGGATCCCGGCTAGTTCAGATATTAGAAAACCGATCCAGAGACTCATTAATAAAAATATTCAATCATTGAATCATTTAAAATTACAGGGAAATGGACAGGATAACTTAACAATTAGTGAGAGAGAGGTTTTAACAAATCTTAAAAACAATAAGGATATAGTCATTAAACCAGCAGATAAGGGATCAGTATTAGTCATCATGGATACCAATCAGTACATCATAGAAGCAGAACGACAACTTTTAAATAAACAACATTATTTACCACTTAAAACCCCCTTACAGGAGAAAACCAGAACCCAGATTAAAACAATTATTAATAAAATATTTCAATTGGGCTATATAGACTATAAACAGAAAACATACTTATTAGGACCAACTACTCCCAGTATCCGTAAATTCTATCTTTTACCAAAAATTCATAAGTCCCCAGAAACATGGCCAGTACCCTTTCAGATACCAGCAGGTAGACCTATTGTATCAGATTGCAACTCAGAATCCTATAGAATAGCAGAATATATAGATTATTTCCTCAATCCATTATCACAATTACATAATAGTTATATTAAGGACACTTATCATTTCTTACAAATAATTAAAAATCTCAAAGTTCCTTCTCACTCCCTTATGTTCACCATGGACGTAGAGTCCCTGTATACAAACATCGATACCACTATGGGTTTGGAGGCGGTGGCCCGACTGTTGGCGGATAATCCGGCTCCGGAGAGGCCGGATCAGGCTATCTTGGATCTCCTTAGCATCAGTCTTTTGAGTAACGATTTCGTCTTCAACGAAAGATATTATCTCCAGGTGCACGGGACCGCCATGGGAAAAAAATTTGCTCCTGCATACGCCAATATTTATATGGCTTGGTGGGAGCAAACAGCGTTTCGTAAGTGCCCCAGGCTTCCATTTAGATATTTCAGATACCTGGATGATATCTTTGGCATCTGGACCTTCCCTGCAAAAGATTTTGATCAGTTTGTTAGGATTTTAAATTCACACCATCGTTCAATTAGATTAGTACCGACAGTAAGTGAGACTTCTTTAAACTTCTTAGACACCGAAATTTATTTTGATATGGAATCCTCAACAATTAAAACATTAAAATCCCGTATTTATTTTAAACCTACAGATACTCACGCTTTATTATACAGGACTAGTTTTCACCCTAAACATACATTTAGGAGTATAATCAAATCTCAATTAATACGATTTTACAGGATCAATACGGATCAATTAGATGCAGAGAAAGCAACACACTTACTTTTTCAGACCCTCCGTAAAAGAGGGTATACACGTCGTTTTCTTCGGGAGGTCCGGGCGGAAGTCAAAACAACTGTCTCCAGGTATCTGACAAGCAGGGGAGGAGCATTGAACGCTAAAACGGGTATTCCACAACTTCCTCCACTGAATGATTGGGACATCTCCAGGCTGGCAGATGCCTTATCAGTTTATTCCAATTCCTCTTCAAATATTTCAGTGTATTTTGATTCGGATTCTTTCTTTTTCCAGTCTCCCGTAGTAGATAATCCCTTCAATTCTACAGTCACTTCTGTGGATCAATCAGTGAATAATTTAGGGATTACGGACTTACAGTATCTTCCAGTCAGGGAGGCGGGATTCAGGTCATATCATAATATCTCTGAAATAGATACAATAGACCCTTTTACAGACAAAATAACAGATTATTTCTATAAATCTCAACAAGTTAAAAATTCATTTACCAGCTCTTACTTACCTTCCTTTTTACTTACATTTCAGGATTCTTCTTCCGCTACCTCTTCATTCTTCTCCTTTTTCCGTTCTTTTATTCCGGTCCGGGTATGGAATCTGCATTGGGCATCCTGTGGGCAAGACATCAGGGATGAAAAAATTTTATTTGACCATGACCCTAAAAGCCCAGTGTGGGGCAACCCGGAGGGTGAGAAATTCTCTCTCTCCGGACTAATAGACCAACTAGCCCCCCCAAATCCTTATCTTAACTATGGGGGTAATTGGGGCCCTCAGGTTGAGGACTTAGGCCCTAGGAGCCGCGGGGACCAACCCGGCCCCCTTGGACTGAACTTTAATTTGGATTTTAAGGGGGGTTTCGAGGCTAATAATCTTGGCCCCGCGGTCCTTGGGGATCAACTTGTCCACTACGGCCCTAACCTTAAAAACTTAGGGGTGGGGGGCCCTGATGTTAGGACTCCCACCCCTGGGGCAATTATGGATCTTCCAACCCTCCCTTGCCCTAACCCTAAAAACTTAGGGGTGGGGAGCCCTGATGTTAAGACTCCCACCCCTGGGGCAATTATGGATCTTCCAACCCTCCCTTGCCCTAATCCTAAAAACTTAGGGGTGGGGGGCCCGGATGTTAGGACTCCCACCCCTGGGGCAATTATGGATCTTCCAACCCTCCCTTGCCCTAACCCTAAAAACTTAGGGGTGGGGGGCCCTGATGTTAAGACTCCCACCCCTGGGGCAATTATGGATCTTCCAACCCTCCCTTTCCCTAACCCTAAAAACTTAGGGGTGGGGGGCCCTGATGTTAAGACTCCCACCCCTGGGGCAATTATGGATCTTCCAACCCTCCCTTGCCCTAACCCTAAAAACTTAGGGGTGGGGGGCCCTGATGTTAAGACTCCCACCCCTGGGGCAATTATGGATCTTCCAACCCTCCCTTGCCCTAACCCTAAAAACTTAGGGGTGGGGGGCTCTGATGTTAGGACTCCCACCCCTGGGGAAACTAGGACTCCACTGACCCTCCCCTGCCCTAACCCTAAAAACTTAGGGGTGGGGGGCCCTGATGTTAGGACCCCCACCCCTGGAAAAATGGGGGACTCATTAACCCTCCCCTGCCCTAACCCTAAAAACTTAGGGGTGGGGGGCCCGGATGTGGGGACTCCCACCCCTGGGGAAACTAGGGCTTCACCAACCCTCCCCTGCCCTAACCCTGAGGACTTAGGGGTGGGGGGCCCTGATGTTGAGACTCCCACCCCTGGGGAAACTGGGGTTCCACCAACCCTCCCTGGCCCTAACCCTAAAAACATGGGGGTGGGGGGCCCGGAGGTTGAGGATGTGGGAATTGGGACAGTTGGGGTTTCCCAGGTTGCGGGGCGGGGGGTGGGTGTCGAGGGGTCCCCGGGTCGGGTTCTGGTGGAGGGAGAGGGGGATCGGACCCAGGTCAGGGGTTCGCGGGTGGAGCTTACATCAAATATGGATCCCAGTTGCAAAATCCCGGTTGTCATTACATTTTCACATTATGCTAGGACAGTTATGGGTGTCCTACGTTCAAACTTTGTGGGGGCACAGGGCACCCATTTACCATTAAAACAATTTCAAATTATTGCTGCGTACAGAAGGAATAAAAATCTAAGAGACATCTTGGTTCATGCAAGGTGTCCTAACAAAAAACACAAAAACAGAACTGCTTGGAAAATCCCCTTTGCCAGGAAGAAAAATATTTACAATAGACTGGCAAAGGTGGACAAACCAATTCTTCAAACATTTCACCTTAATTACAGAAATTGTGTATATGGGATCCAATGCTCCACCTGCGGATTAATTTATATTGGGGAGACCAAGAATGCTCTGAGGGACCGATTTGTACAGCACCTCAGACTCATCGACAACCAAAAAAAACAGATGGTGTTGTACTCCCACTTTGGGATGGAAGGTCACAAACCAGTGATGTTTGGCCTGGAGCAGCAGGGGAACTGGAACAAGACAAGACGGTTGAGGGCGGAACAAAAATGGATGGAGGCTTTGAATACCTGGGTCCCAATGGGGTTAAACGAAAAATGAGTTTATTTATTTATTTATTTATTTATTCTATTTATTAACATATTTATATATTTATTTAATTATTTATTAATGAATAGGGGGAATCAGGGATTATTTATTTATTTATTGATTTAGATATAGGTTTTTAGGTATTTATTATGATAGGGATAGAATTTTTTTAAAAAAAATTCCTTTGGTGGGGGGAATTTTTAAAGGGGATGATTAGTTTTAAAGGGTTTTGTTAGTGTATTTATTATTTTTTAATATGTAAGGTTTTTTTTATTCAAAATAAAAGATTTTTTGAATCTAATTTTCTTTAATTATTTATTTATCTATTTATTTATTTATTTATCCAGTTTTATTTTCTAGTAGGGGGTAGATTAAAACAATTAAAAAATTAAATAATTTTTAATATCAAGAATTGTTGTACCTGGGCGTGCCGTAATGGCCATATCCCCTACCCTAAGCCTAACCCTAACCCTAAAAACTTAGGGGTGGGGGGCCCTGATGTTAATACTCCCACCCCTGGGGCAATTATGGATCTTCCAACCCTCCCTTGCCCTAACCCTAAAAACTTAGGGGTGGGGGGCTCTGATGTTAGGACTCCCACCCCTGGGGAAACTAGGACTCCACTAACCCTCCCCTGCCCTAACCCTAAAAACTTAGGGGTGGGGGGCCCTGATGTTAGGACCCCCACCCCTGGAAAAATGGGGGACTCATTAACCCTCCCCTGCCCTAACCCTAAAAACTTAGGGGTGGGGGGCCCGGATGTTGGGACTCCCACCCCTGGGGAAACTAGGGCTTCACCAACCCTCCCCTGCCCTAACCCTGAAGACTTAGGGGTGGGGGGCCCTGATGTTGAGACTCCCACCCCTGGGGAAACTGGGGTTCCACCAACCCTCCCCGGCCCTAACCCTAAAAACATGGGGGTGGGGGGCCCGGAGTTTGAGGATGTGGGAATTGGGACAGTTGGGGTTTCCCAGGTTGCAGGGCGGGGGGTGGGTGTCGAGGGGTCCCCGGGTCGGATTCTGGTGGAGGGAGAGGGGGATCGGACCCAGGTCGAGGGTTCGCGGGTGGAGCTTACATCAAATATGGATCCCAGTTGCAAAATCCCAGTTGTCATTACATTTTCACACTATGCTAGGACAGTTATGGGTGTCCTGCGTTCAAACTTTGTGGGGGCACAGGGCACCCATTTACCATTAAAACAATTTCAAATTATTGCTGCATACAGAAGGAATAAAAATCTAAGGGACATCTTGGTTCATGCAAGGTGTCCTAACAAAAAACACAAAAACAGAACTGCTTGGAAAATCCCCTTTGCCAGGAAAAAAAATATTTACAATAGACTGGCAAAGGTGGACAAACCAATTCTTCAAACATTTCACCTTAATTACAGAAATTGTGTATATGGGATCCAGTGCTCCACCTGCGGATTAATTTATATTGGGGAGACCAAGAATGCTCTGAGGGACCGATTTGTACAGCACCTCAGACTCATCGACAACCAAAAAAAACAGATGGTGTTGTACTCCCACTTTGGGATGGAAGGTCACAAACCAGTGATGTTTGGCCTGGAGCAGCAGGGGAACTGGAACAAGACAAGACGGTTGAGGGCGGAACAAAAATGGATGGAGGCTTTGAATACCTGGGTCCCAATGGGGTTAAACGAAAAATGAGTTTATTTATTTATTTATTTATTTTTTATTTATTAATGAATAGGGGGAATCAGGGATTTATTTTATTTATTGATTTAGATATATGTTTTTAGGTATTTATTATGATAGGGATAGAATTTTTTAAAAATTCCTTTTGTGGGGGGAATTTTTAAAGGGGATGATTAGTTTTAAAGGGTTTTGTTAGTGTATTTATTATTTTTTAATATGTAAAGTTTTTTTTATTCAAAATAAAAGATTTTTTGAATCTAATTTTCTTTAATTATTTATTTATCTATTTATTTATTTATTTATCCAGTTTTATTTTCTAGTAGGGGGTAGATTAAAACAATTAAAAAATTAAATAATTTTTAATATCAATAATTGTTGTACCTGGGCGTGCCGTAATGGCCATATCCCCTACCCTAAGCCTAACCCTAACCCTGGCTCTAGCCCTAGATTGGGGGTTACTTTGTTTTTATACCAATTAAACCGGAATTGGAAGGTTAATTGGGATGGTAGGGAAGAGAACGAGTCATGTGAGAATGCAGGGGAAAGATTATGAGCCATGTGAGAATGTGAGTGAGTGGTAATTGATGTTTAATTAGGAGATATTGAGCAATAACTTGAAATAAAATAAAAACAAAGAGCTTTGGCTTGGACTGGTGAACCAGTGCAGATCTGGACTTTTTTATAAGCCCAGATCCCCTACCCTAAACCTGACCCGGCCAGTGTCCCAGTCTTAGATTAACCCCTTAACCGCCCTCTGCCGGATATATCCGGCACCGTTGTTTTATTGCTAACGCCATACTGCCGGAATTATCCGGCACATTTGCCTGTGGTTATATGAATGCCTGGCAAGTAGTATAACTGACGGTTTGGCGTGGGTATTATTACTACGTTGTATTTCGACAAGTCTGTGGTTGTTTTGGCCGGTCATGTGACGTGATTCACATGTAACAGCTGTGAATATGGCGAAACGTAAACTGACTTCAAGTGAGGCTTTGCAGGCGATTTTGGACAGTTCTGATCATGATTGTAGCAGTTCTGAAGAAGATTTTAGCGACAGTGATGAGCAGCAACGTGCGCTGCATGATACTGTGAATGAAGACGCATCGGATGACGGCGCTGAGTGGGTGTATCCCCAGCATCTCAGCTGGGCTGCTGCCCGTGGTGAACTACCTTTTCTGCATTCGTTTGAGGGAACGTGTGGCTTTATTGTTGTTGTAAACAATTACACTGCTGAGCAGTTTTATGAGCTGTTTGTGTCACCTGATTTGATCAGACATTTTGTTCATCAGACAAATCTGTATGCAGCACAGTTTATTGAGAAAAATCCCAATTTACCTCCACATTCCCGTGTTCGTGCTTGGTTTGACACTGATGAAAACGAAATGAAAAAATTCATTGGGATTTTGATGTTGATGGGAATAATCAGAAAACCAGATATTGAGATGTACTGGTCTACAGATCCTATGTATGCAACACCTATTTTTGCAGCGGTCATGACACGTAACCGATTCTCTTTGCTGCTGAAATTCTTTCATTTGAATGACAACAGAAACGAGCCAGATAAGAAAGATCCAAACCGCGACCACTTGTTCAAGCTACGTCCTTTGATTGATCATTTATTTGAAGCATTTCAGTTGCCCTACATGCCAGGACCGTCAGTTGCAGTTGATGAAAGTTTATTGTCGTGGAAGGGCCGCTTACAGTTTCGACAGTATCTACCATTGAAAAGGGCACGGTTTGGTATCAAGATGTTTTGCTTAGCTGAGAATTCAGGTTACATTTATAGATTTCGTGTATACACTGGCAACTTGCACAACATTTAGTGGTCAATACTGCTTGAATAAATGTAAAAAATGTAAAAAAGTAAAAAAACGAAAATTGTTCAGATTTCGCCTGGCGTGGGGAATATTTAGGGAGTTGGCGGTTAAAGGGTTAAGAGTTTTTGCTCTAAATATCAATTCAGAAGCAGATGGAAATTACATGTAATAGGGAATTAAGGTCAACAGTAGGGGATTCAAATCAGTAGGAATTAGATACTGATTTGGTATGATTAAGTCTGTTAGATGGATTAATTTATATTTGCTTTGAGTTGTTTTTGTGTTATGTCTATGTATTATGGGCTCTGATAAGATTATTAATATACCAATATATTATTTTTTAATTATTACACCTAATCCTTAAAATTGCTAAAATTAAGATTGTAGATTTTAAGGTTTTTAGAACATAATTAGAGGATCAAACACTAATTAAACCAATCAATTATGAGGCATTTAGACTACAACTAGTTAATTGAGCCGAATAAGAACAATGCCCGAAACTCGAATTGATTGACATCTGCTGCTGAGGGCTAGGAGAGCAGTATATAAGGAGGAAGGGAAGTAGGCTCAGTATTCTTTAACTACCCTTTGAGAAAGCTTAGTTGTAAGCGAAACGTCAGGGTTAAGAATCTGGTTGTAGGTGTTTTGTCTGTCTATATTCTGTTTATATAGGACCGGGTAAGCTTACTCTTTTAATATATTCCTTTTTTTGAAGTAAGTATATTTTAAGAGCTCTATTTATTTAAACTATTTAAAAATAATTAAAAAAAATTTTTTTGCTCCTTTTTTTTATAACATTGGCCTGCTTTTTATAAAAAATATTTTTTTCAAAAATCTTTTAAAGAAACCTTTTTCACTGTGCACAAATAATTTTATATGTCGTATGTTGTGTGTTGTTTGTTTGTTTGTTTTTAATTGAGGTCCATTGTTTGTTTCAAAATAGTGGACTTCATAAATTAGGTTTTTAGGTGCACCTTGGAAGGTTGGGTGGATGGTTTGTTTCAAAATAATCTGCCTATACTTTTCAGGATGTATATTTTTTTCATTTTTTCTTTAATAATAATTAGTAGTAATTTTTAGCATAGTTATTAGATTTGGGTTTTGATTTTTTTGCATGGTTTTCAATAAGCACTTTTAATAGATTGCACGAAAGCACTTTGTTATTTGACATATAGCACTTAGTGTGCAGTGGTTTTTTTGATCAAGATAAGCAGGATTCTTGGGGGAGCAAAGGGTTATTTTGGAGTACAGAGGCTTGCCTAGAGACCGAGTGTATTCACAGATGTGGTAAGATAAAAACTTTAAGAGGTTATTTTTTTTTTTTTTTTTTTTTTTTTTTAAGTTGGATATTGGTATTGGTATTGATTATTGGGCCCCCTTTTTTCTAAAGTGTGATTGATTAGTTAATGTTTATTTTGGTGTAAAGTTTGTTGGTGTTAGTTTTTTGTTTATTTGTTAGATTTATGGCTTCAGTTGCGGTCTCATCCCGGTATGATGCTCTGGTACATGTCCCAGAAGTAGAGGATGAGGATAATTTTCAACCCCTGGATGGTGTGATGCGGGCTCCTTCATATAACATCAAAAGGTATTTAAAATTACTCAAGTCGATACATCACCTTGAGATAATCAATACAGCCTTACGGACAGGACAGATACCATTAGGTATGAAAAAACATGCAGATAAGCTGACTTTGTTTATTAAACCTGCAATACCAAATATAAAAACATCTAAGAGGATTCAACAGAATACTAGAATTTGGTTAGAACAGAGTCTGCTAATCTTAAAACAACATTATATTGGGGTAATTTTGCATGAATACCCAGGGGTAGAACTTGTCAAATTGGATTGCTTACAAAGAGCAATTCAATTTGGTAAGATTAGGTATCGCAAGAAATTGACTGAATCCTCGATTAGTAAGTTGAAAGAGTTAATAGAGGAGGGACATATTCATGATTTTGACTTAAATTTGCAGGAACGGGAACAACTACTAAATAAGGATAAGGAAATGTTTGATTTTGAAACAATTCCTTTTAGGAGGGGACAAGATCAGACAGTAAGTTCTGAGGGAAAGATCCAACTGGCACTTAAAGATTTTCCTGCATATAATCTATCTTCTATTCCCACCCATAATAAGGATAGTGGGGGGGGAGTGGAGTTAAATCATAACTCTTCTACATCTGTTCTACCTTTAGTGGAGAGGGGGGAGGGGGAGCAACAATCACCCGTTTCTAATACCTTTTCCTCTTCTCCATGGTCCGGCTCGCAGGTGGCTAATCGGGTGGCGGAAATATTGGAGTC
Organism: Erpetoichthys calabaricus; assembly: GCF_900747795.2. NCBI lineage: Eukaryota > Metazoa > Chordata > Cladistia > Polypteriformes > Polypteridae > Erpetoichthys > Erpetoichthys calabaricus. The sequence goes on along the minus strand of NC_041396.2, from coordinate 316,245,236 downwards.
ATCGGTGATGGTTGGGCAGTCTTCCCAGGTGACAGATGAGACCCCGATCTTGGCAATATCTCCAGGGACAGGAGTACACACTGTAATAGAAAAAAATCAAGGTTTAAAATGGAACTTGTTACAGAATGAAATAAATTTTGAGTTACAACTTACCTCTGGGGATTCTGACGATTTATCGGGGGATGGTCCTGTTGGTTTGGGAGTTCCATTGGGAGGGGATGGGAGTGGTGGTCGGTGGGATTATTCATCCCCTGAATCAGTTCAGTTTGTTTCTTCTAATGGGGGGAATGGAGAGGAAGTGGAGGAAATTGATGGGGCAGGGTTGAGTGATACAGGTTTGGTATTGCAAAGTGTGATGGGAGATGGAACAACATTGGCTCAGATGGGAACACCACAAAATCAACAGATGAATCTGGAAGATGGACAGGGAGTGAGGATGGGACAGGTGGAGGTGGATTTGAACTCGGTGGATACAGTACAGGTGAGAATAACAAAATTAGAGGACAGGGACGATCTACAAGAGGAACGGATGAGAGAGGTTGGGGGTTCTAGTACAGATGGTACAGAGATCCCCTCCCAGACTGATCCTCTTGGTGAATACAGAAAAAAGCAAGTGGAACATATAGAGATCGTGGATCGCCCGCATAGACATCAAGGGTGGCGAGATAAGAAGTTTAGCTTGGATCCGATGGGTCTGTATTTAGTATTGGGGGACTCTAATATTGCTAGGATTCCATTCTTCAGGAAGAACGAGCTAGAGGCACATAGTTTTCCCGGAGCAACAGTGAGAGGGTTAACTGATATAGTTCAAAAGAGGATTAGAGGAATCAAAGATGGTATTTTGAAAGTGGTACTGTGTATAGGTTTAAATGACTGCGCACAACAGACAAATTTTCGTGCATTGGAGAGGCAGTTTGGGGAGTTGGTGAAAAGTGTTAAGAAAAAATTCCCTGCGGCAGAGTTGTATTTGGCTAAATTGCCCTTTTCCCTCTTAACACTAGAATTACCAGAGCCTACGAAAAAACTCGTAAATCCGTCCCACCTTAAATCGCGTCTTAAATCCGTTTGCACCTCTCCGCCAGAATCCTTTGTCATCTAAATGTGCTGATAAAGCTACTAGCAGCCAGCTATTCCATCCCCCCACCGACTTAGAATGAACTTCTCTCCTAGCTCAAGCCTTGCCTTGATTTGATTACCTGGGATTGAAGTGGAGTTTTACAGTGGAAATAATTCTAGCATTATTTGGAATACACACATTTCATGTGTGTTCCATTTCTATAGTTGGCTGTGCAAACACATTTTTAAAACAAACGTTTTTCATATTCTAATAGTAAATGACAAAATGTAGGCATAAACTATATAACGTATGAAGCCTGAAGTCCATATATCAAAGAAACACTTTCACAAAAGGTACAAATAAAAGAACACGTGCGCCTTCATGCAAAAAAAAAAAAAAAAAAAAAAAAGCCGCGTTAGCATGCCACATTGACTTTCTTACTACAACCGCCGTGGTAGCATAATGGTATCAGCGCCTGACTGGGACTCAGAGGGTGGCGAGTTCGATTCCGCACGGCTCTACTTCGAGAAATTAACTGCTCTTATTCTTACAATTTTAGAATAACAATATAAATTTGATTTCAGTCTGTAACAGGCGGTGTAACTTATGATACTGGTAAAGGTTAGCTTTTTTTTTTTTTTAATTCACTTTTCATTCTCGCAGTCACATTCAGAATCAATCCATACAACCCCATCTGACACAGCTGGTTTCACATAAATAAAAGTGCACTTTTATTCAAGACTATAACCGAAGAATAAAGAAAGCAAGTTACAGTTGGTGGTTGATACGACAGCTTGCGTGGTGCAATGTTAAGAACTGCTGATTTCCGATCCGTGCTATATAAAATCATCACATTCAAATATTAACAGTTCCCACACACCCAAGGTCCGCCATTCCTACATTTACAACATGTGTACTTGTTGCAGTGTACACACCTCTCTGTGCTATGGTTCCTATTACAGTGAATGAGCACCTGACACTGTACTTTCTTCCCTGGGGGAAGCTGAGGTCTTAGAACGGAAGTTTGTTGACGCTGTATCATCTTTTCTTTTTCCATCGCCTTTTCCTGTAAGAAGCGACGACGAAGTTCCTCTGCAAGGTGAGCCATGAACACTCTTCTTTTCTCAGCGGACCCCGTGCATGCCTTATACAATACGTGTGCGTTCATCGCTGCTAGGTCAAGGATGTTGTACAACACAGCAACCGGCCACCTGCGTGTTCCTGTGCGCACTGAACAAGCACGCGCCTTCTGGTCCATGATGTCAACGCCACGCTGGGGAAAAAAGAAAGACAAATATATGTGACATTTTGAAGAAATCATTTTATCACCAGAAGAGCACCAGAGTACTTCGTCACACTAATATTTTTTTCATTAGCATACCTTCATGTGGTTGTAGTCTGTGACCGTGTTTGTTTTTTTTTTTTTTTTATCTTGCCCAATCTCCACATCATGGTGCATTGTGCTGAGAATGCAGACAGACTTCATCTTTTTGGGCACATACACTGTCAGCATGGCACTGGGAGATCTAAACACCAGCGTGGAGAATTGTTCGTGTACTGAACTGACTTTAGCTGCAGGTGGAAGTTCCCGTCGCACTTTATTCATGGTGCCAAGCAGAGCTGTATTGCGGTGCAGCAGTCTATTAGCCAGCGAAAGTGACGTGAAGAAGTTGTCTGTTGTTACGGTTCTGCCTTTGTTCAGAAATGGCTCCATAAGCTTTATGACCACAGACTCGGAAAGTCTTTCTCCCGTGGGACGACTGGGATCTTTTCCTAAATAAGGAGTGGCATTGCACATGTACTTTGTCTCCAAATCTGCCGCAATCCAAAAAGGCAGAACCGTAACAACAGACAACTTCTTCACGTCACTTTCGCTGGCTAATAGACTGCTGCACCGCAATACAGCTCTGCTTGGCACCATGAATAAAGTGCGACGGGAACTTCCACCTGCAGCTAAAGTCAGTTCAGTACACGAACAATTCACCACGCTGGTGTTTAGATCTCCCAGTGCCATGCTGACAGTGTATGTGCCCAAAAAGATGAAGTCTGTCTGCATTCTCAGCACAATGCACCATGATGTGGAGATTGGGCAAGATAAAAAAAAAAAAAAACAAACACGGTCACAGACTACAACCACATGAAGGTATGCTAATGAAAAAAATATTAGTGTGACGAAGTACTCTGGTGCTCTTCTGGTGATAAAATGATTTCTTCAAAATGTCACATATATTTGTCTTTCTTTTTTCCCCAGCGTGGCGTTGACATCATGGACCAGAAGGCGCGTGCTTGTTCAGTGCGCACAGGAACACGCAGGTGGCCGGTTGCTGTGTTGTACAACATCCTTGACCTAGCAGCGATGAACGCACACGTATTGTATAAGGCATGCACGGGGTCCGCTGAGAAAAGAAGAGTGTTCATGGCTCACCTTGCAGAGGAACTTCGTCGTCGCTTCTTACAGGAAAAGGCGATGGAAAAAGAAAAGATGATACAGCGTCAACAAACTTCCGTTCTAAGACCTCAGCTTCCCCCAGGGAAGAAAGTACAGTGTCAGGTGCTCATTCACTGTAATAGGAACCATAGCACAGAGAGGTGTGTACACTGCAACAAGTACACATGTTGTAAATGTAGGAATGGCGGACCTTGGGTGTGTGGGAACTGTTAATATTTGAATGTGATGATTTTATATAGCACGGATCGGAAATCAGCAGTTCTTAACATTGCACCACGCAAGCTGTTGTATCAACCACCAACTGTAACTTGCTTTCTTTATTCTTCGGTTATAGTCTTGAATAAAAGTGCACTTTTATTTATGTGAAACCAGCTGTGTCAGATGGGGTTGTATGGATTGATTCTGAATGTGACTGCGAGAAGAAAAAGAGAATTAAAAAAAAAAAAAAAAAAAAAGCTAATCTTTACCAGTATCATAAGTTACACCGCCTGTTACAGACTGAAATCAAATTTATATTGTTATTCTAAAATTGTAAGAATAAGAGCAGTTAATTTCTCGAAGTGGAGCCGTGCGGAATCGAACTCGCCACCCTCTGATTCCCAGTCAGGGGCTGATACCATTACACCACCACAGCGGTTGTAGTAAGAAAGTCAATGTGGCATGCTAACGCGGCTTTTTTTTTTTTTTTTTTTGCATGAAGGCGCACGTGTTCTTTTATTTTTACCTTTTTTGAATGGTTTTCTTTGATATATGGACTTCAGGCTTCATACGTTATATAGTTTATGCCTACATTTTGTCATTTACTATTAGAATATGAAAAACGTTTCTGTTTTAAAAATGTGTCTGCACAGCCAACTATAGAAATGGAACACACATGAAATGCGTGTATTCCAAATAACGCTAGAATTATTTCCACTGTAAAACTCCACTTCAATCCCAGGTAATCAAATCAAGGCAAGGCTTGAGCTAGGAGAGAAGTTCATTCTAAGTCGGTGGGGGGATGGAATAGCTGGCTGCTAGTAGCTTTATCAGCACATTTAGATGACAAAGGATTCTGGCGGAGAGGTGCAAACGGATTTAAGACGCGATTTAAGGTGGGACGGATTTACGAGTTTTTTCGTAGGCTCTGGTAATTCTAGTGTTAAATCAGTCTTCAGAATTGTTGTATAGAATCCAGGAACTCAACAAATTATTGGACAAGATGGGTAGTATTCATCCAGAAGTAAAGATCTTGGAAGCCTTAGGACAAGGAGATGCGGAGTTGGTGGATGGAGATGAGCTCCATTGGACGTCCAAACAAGGCTATTTTTTGATGGATTTCTGACCGGATCAGTTAGGGGAGTTGCAGGAGGAGTCCACGTTTGTATTGTCAAAAGAGGTTAACATTTTTAATCTATGTGATAGGGTTAGATTGACGAGAACAGATGTTGACCTATTGCAAAGCGGCCTTACTTTTTGTCCTGGTCCCAACAGGGACTGATCTAGTGGAGATTAAAAGGGATGTCTGCAGATATCATCGCAGACTCAAACTCATAGATTACTTTGATTATCATATGGAGGATTGCCCGGAGAGATTTGTTGAGGCATCCCATTGGACACCAAAAGACCACGAGGTTAGTTAGGATATTTTGGATTTAATTGAGAAAGATCAGAGAAGGTTGAGCGAACTAGGGGTTTGTGGTTTGCCAAAGGACAATCTCTCCATAGGGGAGAGAGAGTCCTTGAACTATTTTATGAGGAATAGGAAGGATATCATAATTAAGCCAGCAGACAAGGGCTCAATGACCGTGTTGATAGACAGGGGCCAATATATTCAGGAGGCACGTAGGCAGTTAGGCAACAAACTTCATTATCGTCCCCTTAAAAAATCGATAGGGGAAGTAACCAAAAGGAAGATGGGTAAGATTCTTGATGATATGCAGACGGAGGGATGGATTTCCTATAAGCAGAAGAAATTCTTATTGGGGCCCCCCGAATCTGTAATCAGGAAGTTTTATCTGTTGCCAAAAATACATAAACCACCGGAAAAATGGATAGTTCCTTACGCGGTGCCACCTGGGAGGCCGATAATATCTGACTGCTCATCAGAGTCGTATAGGGTATCCGAATGGTTGGATTCTCGTTTGAATCCACTATCCCAAAGACACAACAGTTATGTACGGGATACCTATCACTTTTTACAAGTGATAAGAGATAGAGAATTTCCGGAAGGTGCGTTCTTGTTTGCGATGGATGTGGAATCATTGTACACAAATATTGATATAGATCTGGGATTGCAGGCAGTAAAGAAAATATTTCGACGGTTTCCGGATAATATGAGACCAGATGAATATATATTGAAATTGTTAGAACTGAGCCTAAGAACGAATGACTTCCAGTTTAATGGAGTCATGTACCTACAAGTACACGGGACAGCAATGGGCAAAAAGTATGCCCCGGCCTATGCGAATATATATATGTCTGAATGGGAGCGCACTGCCTTTGGCAAATGTCGTAAGCTCCCATTCTTATATTTGAGATATTTGGATGATATATTCAGCATTTGGGTTGTACTCACTGCAGGAGTTTTGGGACTTTGTGGAGATTTTGAATAGTGTACATGAGACGATTAAACTGACAGCAGAAATCAGTCAGGAGGGGGTGACGTTCTTGGATACTCAGCTTAGTTTCCGATCTAATGCAATGAACACGAACAAATATTTTGATAACAAAAGTGTTCTTTAAGAATACAGACACTCATGCACTTCTGCAGGCTGGGAGCTATCACCCGAAACATACTTTTCGGGGAATAATTAAGTCCCAACTAATTAGATTCTATCGTATAAACAGTGATCAGGCAGATGTAGAAGAAGCTATAACAGTTTTGTTTAAGGCCTTGAGAAATAGGGATATTCTAAAAGGTTCTTAAGGGAGATTAAGATGGAGGTTGAGAACAATATAAGGGTTATCTAACCTCACATGTTCCCTTGAGGAGGGTGACAGGGATTCCACAGTTACCACAGATTGGTTTAGATTCAGAAGTAGACTCGGCAGACTTGTCCTGGTTGACAGGGATGGAGGATAGCTTAGAAGGGGTTGTAGATGGGTTAATGGATGATGATAGAGATGGAGTGCAGGGATGGTACGATAGGATTTGGTTGGGGGAGAGAGGAGATTGGTGTTTTCGGGGAGCACAATATCAGTGTTTAGTGGACTTAGACGTATATTTTATGGAAGGGTTTACTTACCGGGGACCGATTCTTCTCTTCTCTATAGATCTTCCTTCCTCTTTTGTGCCAGTTTGGATTCCTCGGGACCTGGAAAATAAAACACAAATAAAGTTAGAGCAAATAGATGGTGTTGGACGGTGGTTGTTTTTCCCAAGATCATATACAGCAGATGGAATGGGAAAAGCAGTGGTGGGCAGCCGTCTATTTTTTACAGAGATTCTATATGAGAGAGGAGGAGGAGTTAGGGGCAGGTAGTTTATTACTGACTTGCCCTACTCCAAATCCTAACCTTAACCTCAGTGGAAGGGTCCCCTAAGGCTAAGATAGTGGAGATAGGCCCTGATGTTAAGTTAGTGGGGAGGGGCGGGAAGGAGAATCAGATAGTGATCTTTGGAAAGATAATGGTGGAAGGGGGTAGTGGTTGGTTGAAAAGGTATCAAGGACGGAGATGGGATGGAGGTAAGGGAGAGATTGTCTTTTCTGGATTGGTAGAAGGGGTAGGATGGAATGAGAGGGGAGTCCAACTAATGGGAAAGATGGTGGAAGTGAATTGGAAGTTGCAGTGGAAAGAATATTTAGACCTTATGGGAGGATTTCAGTGCATTTTTGGAGATGGACCATGGTGGGGGGAAAGATCAGAACTAAGGAGGTTGTGGGGAGAGAGGCAGGGACAGGGACACGAGACGGCAGGAATAACGGTAGAGCAGGAGAAGATTATTCCGTTAATCTTGACGTATTCACTCAGGCCCAACAGGTAACCCGGGTCCTGAAAGAGGATTTTTTGGAGGCTCAGGGAGAGGATCAGGATTTGCAGGACTGGAGGGTCATCGCATCATATCGTAAGAACAAAAATTTAAAAGATATGATGGTTAGGGCTTCCTGCGTGTCCCGCCGTAAGAACAAGTGTGCCTGGGAGGTTCCATTTAATTATAGAAAAATAGTGAAGAACAGGAAAACCAGACAGGAGTATCCAGTTTACCAGCAGCTTTCCCTGACGTCGATCAATTGCGTTTATGGCATTCAATGCCAGGAATGCAAGATGACATATGTCGGGGAAACTAAAAACACTCTTAGATTAAGGCTGGTACAGCATTTGAGAGCAATAGAAGATCAAAAAAAGCAGACAATCCTGTACAGGCATTTTTCTATCCCAGGCCATACTCCACAATTTTTCCCTTTGGAACAAGATCCAATTGGGGGTAAGCATGCTCGGCTGAAAAAGGAAGCTGAATGGATTGGTAAATTGGGCACTATCTTCCCCAAGGGTCTAAATGAAATGGAGGGAAGGGAATAGGACAGCTTGGAATATGAAAGAATAATTCCAGTTTATGGTTGAGAGGATTTAGAGACGATAATTTTATATCCTAACCATAACCCTAATGCTATTCTTAACCCCTAACCCTAATTTTTTGGGGTTGGATCTAACCCCTAACCCTGGCTCTAGCCCTAGATTGGGGGTTACTTTGTTTTTATACCAATTAAACCGGGAATTGGAAGGTTAATTGGGATGGTAGGGAAGAGAACGAGTCATGTGAGAATGCAGGGGAAAGATTATGAGCCATGTGAGAATGTGAGTGAGTGGTAATTGATGTTTAATTAGGAGATATTGAGCAATAACTTGAAATAAAATAAAAACAAAGAGCTTTGGCTTGGACTGGTGAACCAGTGCAGATCTGGACTTTTTTATAAGCCCAGATCCCCTACCCTAAACCTAACCCTCTCCCAATTACTAGCCTTAACCCCACTGTGAGGGACCCTGATGTTAGGATCGTTGGAGTTAGTCCCTGATGTTAATTTAGGAAATTTGGCCTCTGAAATTATACAACCCTGCCCTCTCTCAACCACTAAACTTAACCCCATTGTTAGGGGCTCGGATGTTAAGATCGGTGGCGGTAGTCCCTGAGGTCAATCTGGAGGCCTGGACTCTGATGTTAGACGGCCCCTGACCTCCCCGAACCACTAACTGAACCTTGCTGGCTGCTTACGATGGGATTGGCAGGTGAAGAAGAAGTTGGTGAAGGGGTGGATGGAATGGGTGTATTGTGAGGTGATAGATGGAGTCTGGGTGGATATAAGAAGTGGTTGTTTGGGCTATGAGTTATTAGGATTAGCAGGGGACAGTTGGTCGGAGGTTATATTCCCCGGGGTCACAATGGAGGGGTTTTGGGATACGAATAGGAGAGATTTAGTATATAAGATGGTGGAGGTAGGTGGAAACAAAGTTGGGAGGAGTGGATAGGATGGTTTACATTTTGGGAGGATAGGATAGGTGTAATAAAGCATGAGGAAGGATGGCGGGAACAAAGTGAAGGGCAGATATTAAGGAGGACAGAGATTACAAATGGATTATGGCAGGAGGAAAGGGGAAATCAGGTGGATAAAATAATTTCCCTGATTTTGACGTTCTCAAACCAGGCCCAGAGAGTAGCTTGGGTCCTTAAAAATAATTTTATGGCTGTACGGATGAGAGATACTGACTTGCAGCAATTTAGGATGGTCTCAGCCTACAGAAAGAATAAAAATTTAAAAGATATGATAGTTCGAGCTTCATGTAAGGCCCGACAAAGGAATAGATGTGCTTGGCAAGTCCCGTACAGCAATAAAAAAATGGTTAAAAATCTGACAACGTTAGTAGAGTACCCCGATTTTCCAAGAGTTTATCCCTTTCTTCCACCAATATCATTTATGCCATCCAATGTAAAAAATGTTTCCAAATATATGTAGGGGAAACAAAAAACACATTAAAATTAAGATGTGTTCAACATCTACGTTTAATCGAGAATCAGACGAAACCCACGATCCTTTATTTCCACTTTAAGCAGTCAGGGCATAACCCTGTGTTTTTTCCTTTAGAGCAGGACAATATGTGGAACAAAAAAAGTAGACTTTGGAGGGAGGCCGTTAGGATTAATAGGCTGGATACTATTGTTCCTAAGGGCCTTAATGAGGTATTAGTGAAATCCATGTGAGAATGTGGGAGGATTAATGAATTTAATTAGTTTGCTTCGAACTCCATGTGAGTGGTCTTAATTGTTAGATGGTTTAATTGAGGTGGACTTAGGAAGTATGGAAAGAATTTAAATTTATTTAATATGTTTTCATAGGCTTGGATTGGGTGAACCCGAGGCATTTCGGGGGTGCCAGTGAGGCTGGCATCCCCTACCCTAAACCTAGCCTGGCCTGTGTCCCAGTCCAAATTTAAAATCCATGCTTCTATAAAAAGTTCTGATTATGGAACGAGATTAATATTAATAGCCAATTAAGGTTAAATTAGGGGGACGATGTCATGGTTGATTACCATTGACTAGTTGTAATTAAAAATTCCATAGGAAGAAAAGGTTTTGTTTATTATTTATTATGTAGGGACTATACTATTGCCAAAAGGAACATTTTTTGAAAAAAGAATTTTTAAAGAGATTTTTGGAATTATTTATTTAATAAAGATTATTTTTAAGGTTATTTTTTAACAAGGTCAAATGAGTCATTGTTGAATGGGAAATTACAAAGTCTTGATTTAATCACAATTTCAATTAAGGGCCTAATTGTAACATCAACCTTACCTTTGGATCACTTAGGGATTAGGAGTAGATAGAACAATATAAAAGGAAGGTTTTCTTAGAAGGGCCCAGTACTCTTTAATTACCCTTTGAGAAAGCTTAGCTATAAGCGAAACGTCAGGGTTTTAAATGTTGTGATTGTCTTTTTGTCTTGTCTGTTATTGTTCCCTAGTAGAAATTGTCTTTTTTGATCTGGGTAAGCTTACTCTATTCTGTAATTGTTTGGAACTTTGTTTTTTTAAGAGCTCTGTTTTAAATAATTTTAAAATTGCATTTTAGTAGGCCTACTTGCTTTAAATATATTTATTTCTTGAGATTTATCTGTGCACAAAAAACACTTTATTTATAAAAAAAATTTTTTTGAATTAATTTAAATTTGTGTTGCATGTTGTCTGTCTTTGTTTTTTAACAAAGGTGGGGGCATGGTTTGATACAAAATAGTGCCCTCCAATTACTAGTGTTTAGTTTTAGTCTCAGTGGATGGTTTTTTTAAAAATAGTTCACTGGGACATTTAGAAACTTTTTTAGAGTGTTTTTTTACAAAAGTAGTTTGTAGCTTATTAGTATTTGCATGTAGGTGGATTTGTAGATTTAGAGCACTTTATATTTAAGCACTTAGTGCACAGTAAAATTCTCGAGTAGAAGGCGGTAGGAGGAAGTGTGCAATTAAGACTTACCTAAGGGCCAGTGGGAACATCAATTCGGTAAGAAAAATTGAAATTTCTTTTAAAAAATTTTTTCAAAAAGTTTTTTTAGTATAGTGTAATAGTCCAGTGCATTGTCTTGTTGTTGGTCAGTGTTGTGATTTTATATAGATAGATGACTCAAATGGAGATTTCATCCCACTATGATGTCCTGATGCCAGCCCCTGGATTGGAACGGGAGAACAGGTTGCAGGTTATCAATAACCATGGGGATTAATTCCTTTACGCATAAAAGGTATTTAAAATTACTTAAAGCGATACATCATTTGGAAATTATTTTTAAGGCCCTTAGAACTGGCCAAATGCCTGCAGGGATGTTAAAGCATGCTAATAAGCTTACTGCATTCATTAAACCAGCTGCCCCTAATGTAACAACGTATAAGTAGGGTGCAACATAACACAAAAATTTGGTTGGAACAAAGTTTGCTTATTTTGAAACAACACTATATGTCTTTGATTTTGAGGGAATATCCAATGGTCCAACCAGTATATCAGGAGGACTTACAGAAGGCTATAAAATTTGCTAGAGTAAGAGTATCGGAACAAAATTACAATAACATCTATTGAAAAGTTAAAAGAATTGTTGGTGAGGGATCAATTAATGATTTTAACTTATATCTTCAGGATCGGGACCTTCTGTTGATACAAGAGGAGGAAATGTTTAAATTTCTAAACAAGCCCTTATAAACAAAAATTAGAGACTCTCAGGTGAGCTCCCTGCTAAGATCCATCCGATGGATAGAAAGCTTCCTATTTTCTGTATCTCTTTTTTACCAACTATGAATAATAACTTTTCTTCTAGTTTGATGGTAGGTGGTTTGGTGGACTGGGTGAACCCCCCTCGTCACATGGATTTGAGATGGGGGGAATATAGTCTGCGACTAGATAAGAAGGGGGTTGTATTGTCTAATTCTTTTTCTTCTTCTTCTCCTTGGTCTAACTCAGAAGTGGGGAACTGTGTGGCGGGAATTATTAACATCTGTCTGGGATGATTGAATTGCCCTCTGGTGGGATGCCAGGAGTGGATGGAGGATCCCTATCATCTGTAGTTTTCGTCTAAGGCAGTACAGAGACCTAAAGGGGAAGAAAAACAGGCATCTCAATATAATATGTTAATGGATGAAATAAATTTTGTTATAAAACTTACCTCTTCGAGTTCGGATATTACATCAGAGGATGGGGCTGGGTTCTTCTTGTGGTTGGTACGAAGTGAAGTAAGGAACTAGTCCATGTATTTTCATCTCCGGATTCAGTGGTGAGCTTTTCTTCACAAGTATTGGGAGTGCAGGAGGGTGAAGTGATTGAACGACGACAACAGGTCCTGCATCAACTAGAGGAATGGGAGGAACAGAGGAGTGATAGATTATTGATGGAACAGATGTGTGGGGAGGTGGATGGAGTTATTTAGGGAGGAAGGTGGAGGTATGATGGAGTTTATTTTTCCTTCAGTGTTGATAGAAACAGTGTGGAAAGTGACAGGATTCATTGGGAGGTGAGCAACAGGAGGAGGAGATGAGAGGGACACAGAATGCACCATTTGATGGTGATAATTCCGTCCAAGCTGATCCTTCTGTGGCAGAATTAACGGAGGAAAATTGGATCAAGTGGAAGTGGTTGACCGTCGGTGAGAAATGGAGGGATAGGAAGTATAGATGGAACCCGATTAGTCTGATGTTAGTAATGGGAGGATTCCAATATTTCTCTAATCCCCTTTTATAGGCAACCAAGTCTGGAGGCCGCATAGTTTTCCGGAGCAAAAGTAGGTGATTTGAAAGGGATTCTGGAAAAATGGAAGGAGTGAAGGATGGAGTGATCAAGGTAGCAGTATTCTTTTGGGACTGAATGCTTGTAATGGTAAGAGTAGATTAAAGGTGGTGGTAGATGGAGTGTTTAGGGAGGTGAATAGAGCAAAACTTAGATTTCCAAATGCGCAGTTATTTGTGGGCTAAACTCCCGTATTCGGTTGTCTCACAATCTGAAGTGGTTGTTGGAGAGAATCCGGGAATTTTAATGGTTTGTTAGAAGATAGGGCTAAAGCATTCCGCATATTGTAGTGATGGAGTCCTTTGGTCAAGGGGACGCAGAATTAGATCGAAGGAGATGAACTGCATTGGACAGGGGAGAGCAGGGGTTTTTTACTTTTGATTCCTGACTAGACCAGATGGATGCGTTATATGAGGCGTTAAGATTTGTTCCCTCAAGAGATGTTAATATCATGAACCTCTGTGATAGATTCAGAATGACCGAGTCATGATATCCAGTTACTCCAGAAAGGCTTAAATTTTATTCCTACTCCGACCAATATAGATAGTGAGGAAATGAAACGAGATGTATATAAATACCATCGTAGATTAAAACTTTTGGACTATTTTGATTATCAGGTTGATGATAGTCCGAAAAAATTGTGGAACCATCTCGTTGGACTCAGTGGATGAGGTCGGTTAGTAAGAATGTGTTGGATTGATAGAGAAAGATCATTGCTCAGGTCCCTGATATTAAAGGTTTGTTTTCAGTCTATTGGTGTATGGTTGATTGGTTGGATGTTTAGTGTTTTTTTTTCATAGTTTCTTTTTGACAGGGAATACATGATGGCCAACAGGGAATAAGAAAGATACATATTATATATTATTTATTTTATTTAAATTTATCTATTTGGATAGTTTATTTATCTATCTATTTAATAGGTATTTAATTTTAGTGTAAAGGGTTTTAAAACAAAAATTAGTTTTTTTTAGTATATTTAAATAATCTGTTCTCTTTTATTATCTATTTTTAAATATATTTTAGGTGTCCATATTTATTACTAGTTTTTAAACATTGATTTTTTGATTATGGGGGGAATTATTTATGGTTTTAACCCTCTTTTAATAAACAAAAAATTTCAAATGATGATTGGTAATGGTAATGGACAGTTTTTGAAATGAATAGATAGATGGCTTGGAACGGGATTTTTAATTAGAAAAATAAGGTTACAATTGTTAGGATGGAGGAGGATTATAAAATAAAAAATTTATAAATGAGATGAGTGTGCTCACGCAAACTATATGGCCTTATGGCTAATATCCCCTACCCTAATCCTAACCCTCAACCCTGACATTAAGGTCAGTAAAGGGGGCCCTAAGGTTTAATCTGATAAGGGGTTTCTGAGGTTAATAGTTCCACCTTTATGGAGGCGGAAATTTTTATCCCCTGCCCCATCCCTCAACCCTGACCTTATAGGTCAGTAAATGGGGCCCTGAGGTTAAAAATCCTACGCCGGGGTTGTCTGGAACAGGTCGAAGTGAATGGAGGACGGGGACCAGGAGAGGCAAGGGAGAATGATAACTAGGGGAGCTGTGGGGCTGACAGATATCATCCCTTTGGTCTTTACCTACTCTAGGCAGACGCAAGCAGTTATTAAGGTGTTGAAGGACAATTTTTCAGGGGGCCCAACTGACCAGTGATAGATTTGGCCGACATTAAGTTAGTGTCGGCCTATCGGAGGAATAAGAACTTAAAAGATTATTTAATCAGGGCCTCCTGTACAATACAGAAAAGAAATAAAACAGCGTGGCATATTCCGTATATTAACAAAAAAATGATAAATAATAGACTATCAAAAAAGGAATTGCAATTTTCCAACAACTGTCTTTAACTTCTAAGAATTGCATTATGCCATCCTATGTAGAACATGCGGCCTGCTCTACATTGGAGAAACTAAAAACTCGGTAAGGCCCGGTTTATTCAACACGCTTAGACTGATGGAGAACCAACAAAAGCCCACGAAGTTATACCTCCACTTTTCCCAGCCAGACCACGAACCCGTCTTTTTTCCAGTAGAGAGCCAAACCTACTGGAACAAGACGAGACGAGACGATAAGGAAGGAATGGAGTGGATAACATCCCTAGATACATTCTTTCCAAATGGCTTAAATGAAAGATAGAGACTAGGGATTTTATAGATAAAAGGCAATAATAGGTCCAATTTTCTTTGTTTTGTTTTTTGTATAGGGTTTATAAAAGTATACGATGGGAATTAAAAGAAAAAAAGAATGAAAATTAAGTGCACGTATGAACCCGTGCCTGCCAGCTCGCTGGTATCCCCTTACCCTAAGCCTGACCCTGCCAGCGTCCAATGTGCATTTTGTTATTCCCATCGGTAAAATATTAATTGTCCTGTGAGAAATTAAATTGGTACTAATTGGAGAAATAAAATCAGATAGGGGAGTATTTAGGCCAACTATGGTATAATTGATTGGTCTGGATTTAGATAATTATCAAGCAGGATGATTTTGTTTGGTGTTTTGTGAATGTGGGAAGTATGAGAAATAGGGAGAGTTTTATTGTTTTTAACATATCTTCTATTATGGAAGAGATACGTATAAATTCATATGGTTTTAAATATTTATATTGAGGATGGGCTTATATTGATTTAATTTAAAGTTATTTTTAACTAATTGAGGATCGGTCTTTTAAGTATCATTAGTGAGTCATGTGTCAATCACAATTGATAGGGATGGCCTTTCGGATACACCTGGCTAATTACCATCTGGGGCCGAGGTGATTAGGACAGCAGATATAAAAGCAGTGCTGACTTGAGAGGCCATTGTAAGACTTGTTCGGTTACCCTCTGAAGAAGCTTAAAGTTTATAAGCGAAACGTTAGGGTTTAGGTTACCAAATGTTATTTGTGATTTGTTTATTTGTTATAAATCTTTTTTGTTTCTTCCTTGTGGTTTGGACTTGGTTGGTAAGCTTACCTTTAAAATCTTTTTAAGAGCTCTTGGTTTGATAAAAAGTACTTTTTGCGAGGCCTGCTTTTTTCTTTGTTTTCTTTTTTTGATCTAGGACATTTTTTCACTGTGCACAGTAAGTGTTGTTTGTCTTTTGTGTTTTGCATGGTTTTCCTTTTTTTTATATATATTATATATATAATGTTTTTTAATGCCTGGGGGGAGTAGCGGATGGTTTGTTTCAAAATAGTGTGCTAGGGGCCTCTTGGGTTAGTTTTAGTCCTGGGGGACAGTTTGTTCAAAATTGTTTTCTGGGGCTAAACTTTTTTAAATTTTTCATTTATTTTTTTCTAATAATTTTTAGTAAGACTAGTGAGTAGTTATATGTAGTTAGTAGAGTAAGAGTCTTCGTTTCACTTTTTGTTTGATTGAAAGCACTTCTAAATTATAGGCACTTATTTTATCTTAAAGCACTTATATACAACACTTAGGTTGCATATTGGATAAGTCCTCTTTTCATAATATAACAAGGGCCTGGTAGTATAGATATTAGTGGGTATTTGTGTGTTATATATTATTTTTTTTAGAAATATGGCTTCCAGTTCAACTGAGAAATAGGTTTCAACCTTGCAAGATTTTAGACACGAGGTAGACCGAGAGATGTCCCTCACTCCTACGACCGGGTGAAACACAAAAACCAGATAAAAAGGTATTTCATACTTTTAAAAGCTATCCTCATTTGGAAATTATTTATAAATGTTTAAATAATAAGACAGTACCAAAGGGATGGCAAAAACAGGCAGAGAAATTAGTTTCTTTTATTAAGCCAGCAGTACCGAATAGAATTACTACTTTTACAAATAGGAGAAATACATTTGATTGGTTGATGGCCAATTTACAGACATTAAAATGTCATTATTTGGGGATTCTATTAGATGAATATCCTAAGATTGAAGTGGTACAGGAACAGGATGTTCAGAAAGCGTTACATTTTGCTAAAAGTAGATATAAAATTAAATTAACGGAAACATCTATTCAAAAAATTAGCAGCTTTTCTGAAGGATGGATGTGTGGCCGAAATTCGATCTGGATATATCAGAGAGTTAATACTATACGTGGAAGTCGATATTAGAAAACACATGTGGATTCCGTGGGTGAGGTTCAAATAACAAGAATAAAAATCAGGTAAATCCTTTGGATGTTCTAACATGGCAAATGTACATTCGGTTATGTTACCTTTTTCCTCTTCTTCTCCTGCTTTATCGAATGTTTTGCCTCAGAGAATAAATAAAAAGAGATTATCTTTAGAATGAGCAAAGTGTTCAAACAGATTTGGTGTCTCTCTTCATCTACTACTTACCTCCTTCCGGAAATTAAGGGTGGGTGGGGGATGGTCACAGCAGGAGAGAATAAAAACAGCTGGAGTGATTTCCTTACCTTCTTTCTCTTCTCTCTCTTCTGGGGGATTGGGGGGGATTAATAAACAAATTAGAGTCTTAGAGGATATGGATCTTCTTCCGGGGATGGGAGTGAGTGAGGACAGAAAGGGTTAAAACGTGTGGAATAATAGGACAGGAAACAAAAGGAGACAGGTGGGTCCACCCTTAGGGAGTTTGGATTGGAGGGTGAAAGATGGGGAGGGGGGTAGAAACAGATTTTACCATATTCGTCTCCGGATTCCTTTATTTCCTTTGGTTTTATTCAGGAAGGAGACAAGTCAAAAGATGGGTTGTTGTTGCAGGGGGAAGGAATGGTGGTTAATTTAGAAATAAAGGACCGAAATGGAGTGCAGGAGGGTGGCAGAGTGGGAGGAAGGATTGAGAAACAGTTACTCACCTTATCTGATCAGGTAGAGATACGGAGCGCATCAGGTGGACCTGTAGAGGAAACTGATGGTGTGACTACTGGATTGGGTGATTTACAGTTGATTAAGTAGAATGGATACGGGTAAAGGTTGATCAGTCAGAGACGGAGAATTTTAGAATTATGGTTGGACAGGAGGACCATGGATCAACGAGGTAATTCTGATGTTGCGTTATCTTTTGTAGGGACATCGAGAGGTTCTTTGGAACAACTTATTAGTGAACAACAGGCGGAACATATCTTTACAATAGGAGAAGGGGAAGAGATGAGACGGGAGGAGTCTAATTCTGAGTTAATGAATGACTCTGATTCCCAGACTGATCCCATTGCTTAATAGCCCTACAAATATTGACAGATCGAAATAGTAGATCGTCCCATTAGAGTAAAGGGGTGGAAGCAGGAGGATTTAAGGTCCCTCAGTTACTAAACCTTATGTCATCTTTGGGGACTCAAATATTTCTCGAATTCCACATTTCCGACAGAATCAATTGGAGGCATATAGTTATCCAGGTATAACAATCTCAGGGTTACTAGATATCAATCGGATGGGAAAACCAAATTTACAGGTATTAAAAATATTAATATGTGTGGGTTTGAATGACTAATAAGTCTAAACCTACAAGATGGAACAATTGATCCCATCTTTGATACGGACTGTAAAAAGGTTTTTTCCAAAGGCAACAATATATATAGCCAAAGTACCCTATTCACTGACTGAGCAATCAGAAGAGGTTTGTACTAGGATACAGGGATTAAATAATTATTTGTCTACATTGTCAGGGATTCAGGTTATAGATAGCTTAGGTCAGGAAGATGTGGACTTAGTGGAAGGAGATAATTTACATTGGACGGATGACCAGATTTTTGATTGCTGATCATTGACTAGAATGTTTTTAGGATTGTCTCAGGAACCTATAGGTTTGTGGAGGCAAAAGATGTTAACATCTATAACTTAAGTACAAAGTTTAGGTTGACAGAGTCTGAATGTATCATTATTACAAAAGGACTTACCTTTGTTCAGTTCCCGACGCAAATAGATTCCGATGAGATTAAGAAGGATGTGTGTAGGTATCATCGACGTTGAAACTTTTTAGATTATTTTGAGTATCACGGAGGCCAGGGTCCAAAACGATTTGTTGAACCATCTCATTGGGAGCCTGTGAATAGTAAAATTAGTCAGGTTATGAAGGAATATGATTAGAGATGATCAGCAGGATTTGGCAAAGTTGAGGGCTTTTCCCTGAAGTACCGGATAATTTGACTCCGGAAGAACGAAGTTCTCTAGAACATCTGAGATGGGAAAAATAAGTCCATTATCGATTAAACCAGCGGGATAAAGGGTCTATGACCATTATAATGGACAGGGAACAATACATCAGGGAAGCCAAACGACAACATTCTAATAGATTGCATTATAGACGGTTGAAAAAATCATAATCGTGAAAAAATATATTCTAAGATGGTGACTATTTTGGAGGCAATGCAGTCAGAAGGATTTATAACGGACAACAGAAACGATATTAAAAGGAACTTCGGATCCATCGATAAAGTTTTATCTCTTACCTAAGATTCACAAGAAAGTAGAGAAACTGGACAGTGCCCTCTATATTCCTCCGGGGCAGACCGATTATATCAGACTGCTCATCTGAATCATAGTAGGGTGTCGGAGTTTATAGATTTTTATCTTAATCCCTTGTCCTGCAAACATAATAGTTATGTACAAGACACGTACCACTTTCTACAGTTAGTTAGGATTCGATTGTTACCTCAACAGCATTCAATTTCTCCATGGATGTCGAATCTCTCTACTACTAACATCAATATCGATTTAGGTTTGCAAGCAGTGCAAAAGGTTTTTGAGCGGTTTCCGGATAAGACAAGACCAGACAAATAACTTGTTGGATTTATTGAGTTTAAACTTAAGATCCAATGAGTTTGAATTTGATGGAGACGCTCTACCTACAAACCTATGGTACCGCAATGGGTAAAAAATACGCTCCAGCCTATGCAAACATTTATATGGCGGACTGGGAAGAACAGCGCTTTCGCTAATGTCGGAAATTACCTTTCTTATATTTTCGGTACTTGGGACGATATTTTTGGGATTTGGACTTATTCAGTTTCCGCGTTCAGGAATTGTGGAAATATTGAATGGGGGTACATCTCACTATTAAACTTACAGCGGAGATGAGTTTCCAATCTTTGACTTTTTTGGACACCCAATTATATTTCGAAACAGGTGCCACAGGGTGGGTATAAGATTTTTTTCTAGAGTCTACTTTAAGAGTATAGACACTCATGCCCTGTTGCATAAACTTAGTTACCATCCAAAGCATACTTTTCCGAGGGATTGTGAAATCACAGTTGATAAGGTTTCATCGAATCAACATGGAGGAACAGTATGTTAATGAGCGGTAAGAGTCTTTAAGGCCCTTAGGGAGAGAGGTTACTCTAGGAGATTTCTAAGAGAAATCCGACAGGAGGTGAGAAATGATTATTTGTAGCATTAATTGGAACATGCAAATATTGCTATAAACATACAGGGATTCTGCAAATTCGAATCAGGATGAGAAGAGATGAATATCGCTGGAGCATCCTGGTTAACAATGCAGAATCCTTAGAAATAAGTTGGGGAGCAGAGTCCTAGTGGAAAAGACAAGGGTTGGCTTCATGGATATTAATATATATGGTATCCTGGATGATGGTAACTCTCATGCTTCTCGGGATCTTGGACACCTAGAATAAAACAAATAGTTTTATTTTCCGGACGGGAGTACTTACCTTTTCTTTTTCCGATTCCTTCCTGTTTTTTTCTATTTGCCGATGGTTGGGACATCTTGGGCCTGCAGAAAACAAAGTGGAGGGTTAGAGATAAAAATCGACACAAAATCCTTCTTTCCAGTATTGTTGTAATGTGTTAGGGAGTGCGTGTTCCCTGGAGGGATTATTTGGAGCTGGAGGTCATTTTTCATCCTGGGCAGATGGTGGGAGGGTCCGACAGCGACCTGCGTCCTGGAGTTCTTATACCAGTCATATGACCCTAGTATTCGGTATGGTTGGGTGGGCTTGATATGACGGGTAGACACTGGTGGAAATCGAAGTCCATCTAGATAAGTTTGGGGAGTTTCATGAGGAGATTAGATTTTCCGCCCCATTCCCTCAATCCTTATTTTAAAGTTAGGAATGGGCCCTGATATTAATCTAGGAATGGTGCCCGGATGCTTAAAGGTTCTAGCTCTTACGGAGGGAGAAATTCGATCCGTCTGCCTCCATCCCTTACCCTGACCTTAAGGTCAGTAAAGGGGGGCCCTAAGGTTAATCTGACAAGGGGCCCTGAGGTTAATAGTCCCACCCTTATGGAGGCGGAGGAATTTTATTCCCCTGCCCCATCCCTCAACCCTGACCTTAAGGTCATTAAAGGGGGCCCTAAGGTTAATCTGACGAGGGACTCCGGAGGTTAATAGTCCCCATCCTTATGAAGGCGGAAATTTTATCCCCTGCCCCATCCCTCAATCCTGACCTTAAGGTCAGTAAAAGGGGCCCTAAAGTTAATCTGACGAGGGCCCTGAGGTTAATAGTTTCAACCTTTTATGGAGCAGAAATTTTAATCCTCTGCCCCATCCCTTAACCCTGACCTTAAGGTCAGTAAATGGGGCCCTGAGGTTAAAAATCCTACCCCAGGGGTTGTCTGGAACAGGTCGATAGTAAATTGGAGGACGGGGACCAGAGAGGCAAGGGAGAATGATAACTAGGGGAGCTGTGGGGCCGACAGATATCATCCCTTTTGGTCTTTACCTACTCTAGGCAGAACGCAAGCAGTTATTAAGGTGTTGAAGGGCAATTTTCAGGGGGCCCAACTGACCAATGATGATTTGGGCCGACATTAAGTTAGTGTCGGCCTATTGGAGGAATAAGAACTTAAAAGATTATTTAATCAGGGCCTCCTGTAACAATACGGAAAAGAAATAAAACGCGTGGCATATTCCGTATATTAATAAAAAAATGATAGACCTATCAAAAAAGGAATTGCCAATTTTTCCAACAACTGTCTTTAACTTCTAAGAATTGCATTTATGCCATCCAAGTAGAACATGCAGCCTGCTCTACATTGGAGAGAACTAAAAACTCAGTAAAGGCCCGGTTTATTCAACACCTAGACTGATGGAGAACCAACAAAAGGGCCACGAAGTTATACCTCCACTTTTCCCAGCCAGACCACGAACACGTCTTTTTTCCAGTAAAGAGCCAAACCTACTGGAACAAGACGAGACGATTAAGGAAGGAATGGGAGGTGATAACATACCTAGATAAATTCTTTCCAAATGGCTTAAATGAAAGATAGAGACTAGGGATGTTATAGATAAAAGGCAATATAGGTAAAATTTTCTTTGATTGTTCTGGTTTTTGTATAGTGTTTATAAAAGTATACGATGGGAATTAAAAAGAAAAAAAATGAAAATTAAGTGCACGTAGTGAACCCGGTGCCTGCCAGCTCGCTGGTATCCCCTACCTAAGCCTAAACCTAACCCTGAGGTTAATAGTCCCTGGTTGGCAGTTGATTTTTGGGGAGATAAAGGAGAACCATTATAACCCCTTGCCCAACCCTGACCTTAATATTAGAGGGGGGGGGGGGGGGGGGGGGGGGGGGCCCCTGAGGTTAATACTCCCTTGTTGGCGCTAACCCTAAGGAGAGGAATTCGCACTGGTAGCCTTTTGCTCAACCTGAATTCAGCGTTGGTAGGGGGGGGGCCTGAGGTTAATACTCCCTGGTTGGCAGTTAATTTGGGAGATAAGGGAGACCATTAACCCTTGCCCAACCCTGACCTTAATATTAGGGGGGGGGGCCCTGAGGTTAATACTCCCTTTTGGCAGCTAATTTTGGGAGATAAATTGGACTATCAACCCTCGTCCAACCCTGATTTTAATATTAGTGGGGGGGGGGGCCCTGAGGTTAATACTCCTTGTTGGCAGTTAATTTGGGGAGATAAATTGTATTATCAACCCCTTGCCCAACCCTGAACTCAATATTAGAGAAAAGAATAAAATCTTACCGGTAATTTTTACCTTTTCAGGATGGGCTTGCAAAATAGTACAGAAAATCCGGGATAATTTTGTAGAATTCCAACGGCAGGATCAGGATCTGGGTGATTGGAGGATGGTGGCTGGCTTTCGTAGGAATAAGACCTTGAGGGACCTGATAGTGAGGGCCTCCTGTACCAAAAAGAAAAAATTAATAAGTGTGTATGGGTTATCCCTTTCGAAAAGAATAAAATTTATCAGGCATCCACTCACTGGAAAGGAGCTACCAATTTTTCAGGAACTACAGAAAATCAGCGATTAATTGTATATATGGGAGATCCAATGTAAACATGCAACTATGATTTACTTGGAGAAACAAAAAATTCATCAGATGCACAGATGGTGTCCAACATTTTAAGGTTAATAGAGAACCAAATGAAGGACACAGAACTCTATTAAACATTTTAAATCGCCCTACACTATCATCCCGTATTTTTTGGCTTAGACAACAATCCTATTGGACCAGAACACTTCGGCTAAAAAAGGAACACAATGATTAAGGCCTTAGGGGACAGTATATCCTGAAGGCCTTAATTGAAAAGGAGATAATTGTTTAGAATTTAAATGGGAAGTTAATTATCTCACACAATTGAGGAAGGACAGAATGAATATATTTAAATTTGGATTAGTGTAACCAGTGTATAGCTAATGTATAGCTGCTATCCCCTACCTAATCCTAACTTATATGGAACCTATATATTTGATCTTATTAAGAGCAATTTGAAGACATTAGAACGGGATTTTTTATAATAATATTAAAGAACTTAACCTAAAGAAAGATTGTCACTTTTATTTTTTAGAAATAATATAGGATTATGGTGCAAGAAAATAAAACGAGTATTTAAAGAGACAGTACCGATTTCCAAAGATGATACCTAATTTACTATAAGAACAAATTGACACGTCTTTTTTGCTTTTCAGATGAAATTATGGAATGAATTAAAGGAAATGGAATGAAAGAAAGATTAATAAAGAGGTTATTGATAATCGATTATTACAGATAGATAGTATCAAAATATGTATAATACAGATAGGGGAGTGTGTAGGTATAACTGTGAGCCAATGAGATGCGGACAACCCCGGGAGGACCAACATTCCCAGGAGGCCACACAAAGAGAGTGTGAAGACGACTTATCGAATAGCCACAGGGCGACTGTTGAAGAGAAGAAAAATTAAAGCAACAAGAAAGTTTTTTCCTATTAATATAGAAATTAAACATAACGTTGACAAGTAATTTGAGATAGAGAAATAAATGTAAGTACAATTCAGAATATATTGTAAATGATGTATAAAGAAATCTATGTAATATATTAGTTATGTAAATAGGTGGATTGTTTAAAACATTGAAAGAAAAGTAATTTGGAATGAGTAGAAGTGGGAGGGAAAGTGACGACTCGGTGAGGAGGGTGCCACTACCTTCGGGTTGAAAAATAAAAACCCGAGGGATAATATACAGTGTGGAATGTCACACTATAAACAAAAATAAAAATTAAAAAACCTAACCTTGCCAGGTCCCACGGGTCGCTCACCCCCCTCCCCCTCTTCTTTTTTCTTTCCTACAGAAAATTTCGATAAACTACTTCTACAAACTGGGTCCTTACACAGACGTTCAATCTTCAATCTTTTAGTTATTTTTAATTTTAAGTCACCACTGAAGAAGCTGAGTGAAGCGAAACGTCTGGTGCGTTTTTCAATACGTATTATTTTTCTATCTTTTATTTATAGTTTTTTTCCTACTTATACTTAATTCAAAAGTTTTGATACTAAGTGTTTGACCCTGGTGTTTTACAATAAAGGAAACCAATAGAATATTTCTGTTAAAAAAAAAAAAAACACTGAATTGACTTAAATTATACGGAATATTAAAAGTAAAATAAAGTTTTTTTTGATCGACATATGCAAACTAGTCTGAAGGTCCAACGACAAAATATAAAAAAAATTTTTTTGGGGGGACAAAAAAGGTTTTGATGAAGAAGCTGGGTGTAAGGGAGCACCTTCAGTTAATTCTAATTGAATAAACTAAAGATTAATAGCTTAACAAAAGAACAAGAAACGGATAAATATCTGGAAAGGTATTGTATCTTATCAACTTAAAGAAATATTCTTGAATGTACTGTAACATAAGTGATTGTAAATAGCTGTAAAAAATATATGTACAATAAGTTAACGATAATATAATTAAAGGCAAAAAAAACTGCCTTAAAGAAGGAGTTAATGAGAACAACATATATGTTATTGTTTCTGAATCAAGAACATTTTAAAAGAAAAAAATAATAAAAAAAAGAAAAAAGAAATAATACTGATTATTCTTTATTGATTTTTTCGGGACCATATATAACTATGGCAAACTTTTGGACTTGGGGAGATGAAAGAAGAGAGGAGGAAGAACTAACCCACAGAGATGGAGGAGGAACCCTAAAGGTATAGAGTGGACACAGGGTATTTTGACAATACTAGACATTATCAAAGTGATGGGTATGGACAAAATAGACAATATGAAACTACTTATTATGGAAACAGAAATTACAAATACTATACAAGAGAACAAGAGGATTATTACAGACAAGCACCACAGAGACAATATGAGAGATATAGAGATTACCCAGAGAGAGAAGAAGAACAATATGATAGTTATAAAACTTATCCAGAAGGGGAAGAAGAAAATTATGAGGAAGACAGAGATTACTATAACTATAACAGATTTAATCCAGAGTACAACAGACAAACTAGAAAGTTCTATGGTAATTTTGGGAACTCTTTAATAGAAATAGAAGCTTTAGAGAACAACAATCAGACAAACACTTCTACTTAAACAGACCAATGCAGGAAACACAGAATCGTTTCAATAATTACACAGAACAAAGAGGTTACAGATCATATACTCTGTACACCTCTAAAGTTAGAATATTCTTTAAATGGGCCCAAGTCAAACGTCATAAGAATATCATTGTTGACGCTATTAATGGGAAGATTCCATGGGCTATTGCACAACAAACGAGAATCTTACAGGAATATATTAGACCAGCCTTTATAACCGGAAAGACCAAAGAACTGATTGAGGCTAATGCTAGAAATTGGGAAGCCACTAGCATACAGATTTTGCACGAACATTATATAGAGGTTTTAAAAGAGCTGGAAAGGGAAATAATTAAAATACTTACCATAGATAGACAGTGGTATGAATATTGGCAGACAGCAATGAGCTGGTTTAAAAGAAGATTTGAGAAAGACCATACAATCTGGTTAGATACACTTACGAATGAATTGGAGAGATTAAACAATGATATGACTGAGATGAATTTAAATAAACAAAAAGAGATACAAACACAGAAAATAATAGAAGAAGTTCAAGAAAATCTTCAAAGAAAAGATAGAAATCTAATGGACAATACTAAAGAACAAAACATAGAGGAGGATAATAAAAGAAATGAGACACAAAGTTCATGAAGGACTAAAAGACTTTACATTAAAAATAAAAAGAAAAGAAAGAGATGAAAATAGAGACAAAATAAAAGATGGAAAGGCAGATAAAACCAAAAATAAAGAACATATTAAAGCACTTACCTGGGCTCAGGTAGTCTCAGGAAGATCACCTGAAACAGTACAAGCTATGGAACAAACTGTCAGGGAAGACTGGCAGGCCTTTACTCGGTCACCCTCACCTAAACAAGTAGAAATAAAGAATATAGAACAGGTAGAACTTTTACCTAATAAGACTACAAAAGTAGACTTACATCGTAAATATAGCAGCTCACCTAAAGACACAGTGCAGGCCATGATATTGGCAGGCCAATTTGATGATCTTAGTTTCTATACACCTTCTGAACCATACAATTCCTCACCAGATACTTTTATACCTGAGGAAGGTCAGATATCACAGATGAACTTAAGTGACTATTTTACTCAATTAGAGAACTCAGGAAAAGAAAAAACAAAACAGACAGAACCACAGTTGAAACAAAAAGTTGAAACTGTTTCAGATATTATTATTAACACAAGTTCAGATGAAGAAAGTCTAAGAACAGGCACAAAACACAAAAGAGAACAGAAATATTATAAAATGTTTACACCTAAAGTGAGAGAAACAAGAACAATTACAGAAGTTACATTGATGAAAGATCAGAATGAGGTAAATACTCAAACAATCCAAACATTCAGACAACAGAAATTGACAAAACCAGACAAACAGGAAAGTACAATAATGAAAAGTAAACAAAACAAATCAGATTCTCCTACTGAAAAGAAAGACAAAGAAAACAGGAAAGAACTTTTTGTAGTGCCAGATTTCTCTCTTGAGGTAGAGACAATCAGCACAGAACCAAATATAATCATAGAACAAAATGGAGTTATCAGAGAACATAATAAAGAAAGATCAACTACACAGACAGAAAAAGAGGTACAAGATATTACTAAAGAAGGAGATATCTTGGAAATGAACAAAAGAGATAGTCAGACACTATCTCACATTCCTACAAGTGGAATTCAATATCCCAGAAATCATGGGATTTCAAAACACAAGCACATTGAATGGAACATTAGTGTCAAGAAAACAAACATAGTAATGGGAGACTCTAATATTAGAATGGTAGGGGGCTATCAGTGTAAGAATCTACAACTTGATAGCTACCCTGGAGCTAAGGTAAACCACCTTACCTCCATCCTTAAAAGACAAAAATCAAACTCCACAGTTAAAAATGTAATCCTTTCTGTGGGAATTAATAATAAGGACTTTATACACACTAATACTTTACAGAAACAAATACAAACTCTCAGAGCTACGGCACAAAAGACATTTCCAAAAGCTGACATATATTTTCAGGAGATTAATTTCTCCTCTGGCTTAACAGAATTACAGAAAGAGAATTTACAACAATTAAATGAATACATTATCAGAAACACTACATACATCAATAAGTTGATGGATTCTGAATTCAAAGTAAAAAAAGACAATATCCACTGGACTAGAGAGACTGCTCGCAACTTTTTACAAAAGTGGATTCAAGCTTTAAACTGACAGAAAGGACAATAACCTCTATATTTAAATCCATCTCATTTAAAAATAATGTCCTCAATTTATCTAAATACACAGAACTTAATGAAAAACAATACAGAATATTAAATAAAGGACTTACTTTTATACCTACCCCTCTACAAGATAAAAATACAGTTAAAATAGAGAAAGAAACTATAAAAAAAGATCTGGAAGAATTTTACAGAAGGATTAAATTGATAGATCATTTTGAAGGAGACATATGTATGGACAGAAACAGATTACCCTTTATTGAAAAATCAGGATGGATACCACCGAATAAAAAAATTTCAGAGGAAACCAAGGAATTTATCTCAAACTGTAAAAAACAAGTTGAGAAAATACTTACCTTGAACTTAAAAGATACACCTAATATAACCAAAACAGAATTAAAAGCAGTATCACAACTTAAAAGAACAAAAAATGTAATCATTAAACCTGCAGATAAGGGCAGCGCTATAGTGATTCAAGATATTGAAGACTATACTAAGGAAGCATTAAAACAATTACATAATAAAGATTATTATGTACCATTAAAGAATTCTATATATTTAGAAACCCAAAAGATTTGCCATAAGGTAATTGAAGACATGAAACAGACAGGTATCATCAGTAAGAAGCAAAGTCTTTTTTTAAAAGAGCCAGTGATCCCTAGAAATAGATATTTCTACATTTTACCTAAGATTCACAAAAACCCAGAAGAGTGGACAGTTCCGTATAAAATACCCCCAGGCAGACCCATTGTATCCGATTGTGGCTCGGAAACTTATAATATTGCTACATTTATAGATTTTTATTTGACACCTATTTCTAAAAAACACCCTTCATATATAAAAGACACATATGATTTTTTGAGCAAAATCCAACAACTCACAATCTCAGAAGAAACTATACTTTTTACAATGGACGTTGAAAGCCTTTATACAAATATTGATATCCAACATGGGATACAGGTAGTTGATTATTGGCTAAAAAAATTCAAAGACCGGAAAAGACCAGATGAGTATATATTAAAACTATTAAGAATATCCCTGACTAGGAATGATTTTTTATTTGATGAAGAATGTTTTCTTCAGATT
Organism: Erpetoichthys calabaricus; assembly: GCF_900747795.2. NCBI lineage: Eukaryota > Metazoa > Chordata > Cladistia > Polypteriformes > Polypteridae > Erpetoichthys > Erpetoichthys calabaricus. The sequence continues at coordinate 316,216,499 of NC_041396.2, read as the reverse complement.
AAGGGCACTGCCATGGGAAAAAGGTTTGCACCTGCGTATGCCAACCTTTACTTGGCAAAATGGGAAGAAGAATTAGAACAGATAGTTGAATCTAAACCTCTTCTTTATTTTAGATTTCTGGATGACATTTTTGGATTATGGAACCATAATATGGAAAGTTTCTTAGAATATACTCAGATCCTAAATAACCATTGGTCTAATATTAAATTGAAATTTACAACAAACCAACAAAAAATTAATTTTTTAGATGTAGAAATATTCAAGGAACAGAATAAACTCTTGACAAAAGTATATTTTAAAGATACAGACACCCACTCATTGTTACATGTAAATAGCTTCCACCCGAAGCATACACAAAGAGGAGTGATTAAGTCACAACTGTTAAGATTCCACAGAATTTGCTCCCTGGAGAAAGATTTTTCAGTGGCTGTAAAGACCCTTTTCAAAGCCTTAAAATTCAGAGGCTATACAAGGACTTTTTAAGAGGAAGTCTTAGAAAATTCTTACAAAACCAAAAAACAGTAGAAAGTAATCAAGTACAACTGAACATGGGTAATAGATCAGAGCAGAATGTAGGATCTAAAGAAAGAATAATACCTGTGATATGTGTATATAATAATAGAACCATGCAAGTCAATAGATGGATTAAAGAGAACTTTATTAAATTGCAAACAGAAAATGAAAACTACAGAAACATAACATTAGTAGCAGCTTACAAGAGGAATAGAAATTTAAAAGATTTACTGGTTCATGCCAAAATATCAAGTAGAAAAAATAACAAAGAAAATCAATGGATAAAGAAATATTGGTTTAAGAAGAATTGGCTGAAAGCTAAAAGAAATATCAGGATACTCCCCAGAAGACAACATAATTTTTTACAAACTAGTAACTGTGTATATGCAATTGTTTGCCTACATTGCTCAAAGGTGTATGTAGGCAAAACATCCAAATCTTTGAAAATCAGACTATCACACCTTACTAATATAAATACTCAGTAAATAGATACTCCTCTAGTGAAACATTTTGGAGAAAGAGGCAGCAAAGAATTAAGGATCAGAGTAATTGACCACCACAAAGACTGGACTAATAGACAGAGAAAAATGATAGAAGCACAGTGGATTGAGGAATTAGGATGTACATTTCCTAAAGGTTTTAACTAAACATAGAGCAGCTCATATTGATAGAGGATACTACCCAGGGAGCTTGTGTCTGGGGGAGTCTCAATTTTTTAAAAAGGGACAATCCTGACAATACGAGCCCCTACGGCAGCGTTTTCCAAACTGGGAGGCGGGAGGCATGGACTAGTCTAAGGGGAGGCGCGAATATTAGCCAGGATTGACAAAAAAAAGTGCACGTGCAGCTAACACAATACGTAACATATAGGTACATATTAACTACTATGCTGCTGATGCTACCCTTACCCCGTAGCAAACAGTACGGTTCAGAAATATATCAGCACCGTAGGCCGTAGGGCTTGTATTGTCTATGCACATACGCGAAAAGATTTGGCGGCTGCGTATTACTGCGTAAATATTCAGACGCGTTGTCGGACTTCTCACTTTCTTAACTACGATATCTACTCATTGCAAGGATAAACCACCAGCGGTATGACACGTAACTTGGGCCGACCAGTAACTCTCCAAAAAATCGAGACAATATCGACTTCAGTTTAGCTCAGCAGTGTTAGATTGTGTTTATTTTATTTTGACGTACCTAATTACTCACTGATCACAATAGTAAGTAATTTAATTAAGTTTAATTTTTTTAAGAACAATAAATTAATTATCCTAATATTTTTAGAGAAATGGGATAAGTTCTTGACTGGTTATAAGAGAAAATCCTCTAATAATGAAGAATCTGATGTTGGCACAAGTAGTAGGAATCAGGAAGGAAGAACTCCCAAGACAAGAAAATACGATTCGTCTTATTTATCGTTCGGATTTACAAGTGTTATTACTGATAATGTGGAAAAACCAATGTGTTTGTTTTGTTCGAAAGTTTTGGCTACTGATAGTATGAGACCCGGAAAATTAAAATGCCACATTGAAACTATGCATTCTCAATACGTTGGCAAGTCCCAAGATTTTTTCAAAGAAAATTGGATGAGTTCACTAAACAAAAGCAAACGTTCAAAAAAATAGTTCATATTCCATCAAATGCGTTACTAGCATCGTACTTAGTATCTTACAGAATCGCGAAGTGTAAAAAACCACACACAATAGGAGAAACATTAGTTTTGCCAGCAGCTATTGATATGGTCAAAACAATGTTTGGCGAATCATATGCAAAACAGTTGCGACAAATACCGCTTGCTGATAACACTGTTGGCAGAAGAATCGATGATATATCTGACGATCTTTGCGATCAATTAGTTTCTCACATGCGCACTTCAAAATTCGCCTTACAAGTAGATGAAGCAACCGATGTAGCTAAAGACGCACATTTAATTGCATATGTTCGATATGTTGAAGAGAATAATATAATTGAAGATATATTATTTTGCAAACCCATTCCTGGCAAAGCCACATCCAGTGAAATTTTTAATATAATCGACAATTTTTTTGATGAGAACGGCATATTGTGGAATAATTGCATTGGGCTTTGTACAGACGGTGCACAGTCAATGTCAGGACACAAAACAGGCCTTCAAGCACTAATTAAAAGGAAAACACCCGATGTTCTCTGGACGCACTGCATGCTCCACAGAGCAGCTCTCGTATCAAAAATATGAGTGAGGAACTTAACTACGTTTTTACAAAAGTAACGAAAGTTGTAAACTACATAAAAAACAGTCCATTAAAATTTAGGTTATTTGCAAAGCTGTGTGAAGATATGGAAGCTGCTTACACCTCACTTTTGTATTATTGTGAAGTGCGCTGGCTATCTCATGCAAAAGTGATTCAGAGGGTACTTGAACTCAAAGAAGAAATTGCAATTTTTCTCGAAGAAAATCATAATGAGGATGCAAATATGTTTAGGGATGATAATTTTATTATTAAACTTACCTATTTGGTGGAAATTTTTGGAAAATTGAGTGTTTTGAATAAATCGATGCAAGGGCCACAAATGCATTTATTGATTCAAAAAGATAAAGTGAAAGCATTCATTAAAAAAATGGAGATATGGAAGACAAATTTGGAAAAAAATAGGTTCGACATGTTTCCACTTTTAAATTTATGCACCCAAGTTAATATAGAAGCAAACAAAAATCTATTTGTTGAACACTTGGATGGTTTGTTAATTCATTTTTCGAATTATTTTGATGATCTTGATTTTACAAAATATGCGTGGATACAGAATCCATTTATCGACGAAGAAGATGACGAATTTGAATTAACAAGTATTGAGAAAGAAAAACTTGATTGAACTATCTTGTGATACTTCTTTAAAACAAAAATTTCAGAATGTATCTCTGATTCAGTTTTGGCTAGATATTAAGAGTGAATATAATATTTTGTCAAATAAAGCTTTAAAAGTATTGCTGCCGTTCGCAACATCTTATTTATGCGAACCAGGATTTTCTGCATTAGCTGCAATAAAATCGAAATATCGTGCTCGTTTGGTTGTAGAAAAGGAGCTTCGTGTAGCTATCTCATCAATGACACCGAGATTTGATAAACTTTGCGCTAATAGGCAAGCACATCCATCTCATTAAGCGACAATAATAAAATATTGTTATTCGTTTTTTCTTGTGTATAAGAGTTTATCTTAATAAATTTTTTAGTACTAAAAATTTTTTGTGTTTGTAGTATTTTATAAAATGGAAGAGAGGCGCCATATGATCAAATATTTTTTAAGGGAGCCGTGATAAAATAAAGTTTGGAAACCACTGCCCTAGGGAAAGTATTTGATCCTCATTATTTTAAACAATATTTGGACGTTTTAAGAACCTTGATAAAGAAATAATCAGAAATTTTTACTTGATGATATTTTTCTATATAGTTCTCCCTCCCCTTTGTTTTAACTTAAAGAAAGTCCTTTCCCATATTTAAATTAAATAGAATATTCCCCTTGGTTTTAAATTTAGGGGTGCCCCTTATTTCTAGCTTACTTTTAATAGCCCTAATTATAATAACTATCCTTTCTTAAACTCTAAATTTAAAGTCCCCCCTTCCCTATACCTAATCTTAACCCCCATCCCCCCATAACTAAATTTAATAAAATATCCCCCTAAAAGCCTAAACTTAAGGTCCCCCCTTCCACACGCCTAATCTTAAAAATCCCCCTCCCATGCCTAAACTTAATAATATAATCCCCCTGGAATAACAATCCCCTCTCAAACGCTAAACTTAATAACCTTGGGGTAGAACCTAAGGATCCCCTTTATCCCCATAACTTATTTTAATAACCCTAATTGAATTGGTAATCCCCATTGAACATGAATATATAACCTTAAGATGTGTAACCCTAATCCTATTAAACCCTTGTGATATATAACCCTAGTAATTATAAACCCTAATAAATCTTCCAATTCTAAATTTGAAACTAATTTAAAATTAATAATTGATAACCTTATAATCCTAACAAAAGATCCAAGAGTTGGGATTAGGGAATAGATTATAAAATAAACAAAGGACTTGTCTTTGAACAAAACATAAGAACTTATAAAAGAGAAGATGGAATATAAGTATTATATAGATATTCAATATTTATTTTTATCAAAAAATGGAAATATATAAACTTATAGACTTGAGAGATAATAGAATATTATTGTAATTAGGTCCATCAAATACAAGGGGGACAATACATGGATACCCCTGGGAGAGACCTTTAAGATTATAAAATAAAGAGCTAAAATAAGATAATATTAACAAAGATAAGAGATAAGGAAGGACACAATAGAAACAAAAAGCTTCAAGAATCATATAAAATATAAATATAATAGAGCACAGGCATATGGGCCTAAGAGACATAGAACATGCAGGGGGAGGATTTTAAATATTTTATAAATATGGGCACATAAAAAATAAATATTTTGAATATAATGGAATATATACTTGTAATTACAGAAAGAAAAACTTAAAAATAACACACAATATAGATGCAAGGCACCAAAAAAAGTTCAAGGAAACCACAATGCAAGTCAATGGGAAAGCAGCCCCATTGACTTATATGGGACCTATTAATTTGATCTTATTAAGAGCAATTTGAAGATATTAGAACGGGATTTTTTATAATAATATTAAAGAACTTAACCTAAAGAAAGATTGTAACTTTTTATTTTTTAGAAATAATATAGGATTATGGTGCAAGAAAATAAAACGAGTATTTAAAGAGACAGTACCGATTTTCCGAAGATAGATAGATCTTTATTGTCATGATACCTAATTTATTATAAGAACAAACTGACACGTCTTTTTTGCTTTTCAGATGAAATTATGGAATGAATTAAAGGAAATGGAATGAAAGAAAGATTAAGAGGTTATTGATAATCGATTATTATAGATAGATAGTTTTAAATATGTATAATACAGATAGGGAGTGTGTATGTATAACTGTGAGCCAATGAGATGCGGACAACCCCGGGAGGACCAACATTCCCAGGAGGCCACACAAAGAGAGTGTGAAGACGACTTATCGAATAGCCACAGGGCGACTGTTGAAGAGAAGAAAAACTAAAGCAACAAGAAAGTTTTTTTCTTATAAATATAGAAATTAAACATAACGTTGAAAAGTATTTTAAGATAGAAAATTAAATGTAAGTACAATTCAGACTATATTGTAAATTATGTATAAAGAAATCTGTATAATATATTAGATATGTAAATAGGTGGATTGTGTAAAACATTTAAAGAAAGTAATTTGGAATGAGTAGAAGTGGGAGGGAAAGTGACGACTTGGTGAGGAGTGTGCCACTACCTCGGGTTGAAAAATAAAAACCCGAGGGATAAAATAAAGTGTGGAACGTCACACTATAAACAAAAATAAAAATTAAAAAACCTAACCCTAATAGACAACAACCCTAATTGACAATAACCCTAAAAAAAAGGAAAAAAAAGATGTAATAAGACAATATGAATCAAATAGACCCAGAGTAGGAGACCCACGAAGGCAGTTACCTCCTCGTGGTGTGGGTCGGATTTATGGTACCATATAACCAAAGATTGCCTGATTAAGATTTTGAAAATATGAGATGATTTTAATAAAGAAATTGGAAACATAAGAGAACTCAAGCAGTGAGACTGAAGGCAGAGGTGTGTTAATCCAGCAAGGACACAGGTGAGGAGAGTGCCAACACCTTGGGTTGATATAAAAAACTCAAGGGATAATAAAGAGTGCGAACATATGCGCACTATAAACTAGAAAAAAATAGAAAAACCTAACCTAGCCAGGTCCCACTGTGTATGAGCTGGAGATGGCACAACACTCTGATAGAATGTTTATGATGGTCCTTGAAGGGCGATGTTGGTTAACCTAGAGGATACGGTCTCAAGAAACTAAAAAAGCATAAAAGACAATATTGAAAAGACAGAGACCTAAGGAAATGCACTAATAAACCCTAATACAGGAATAGAAATGTATGATATGATTGTATTGTGGTAATGAGAGACACTAGAAATCTTGCACAATGACATTGATTAACCTAGAGGAGACTATTGTGAAGCCGGAGGCATGTGATCCTAGTGCCTACCTGAGCATAGAGAAAATAGAGACCTAAGGGAATGTATCGATGATTTGTGTTAAGAATGAAGGTGAATCTTATTCCATGATACTTAGTGACATTGCTTGAGTTAGAAAATAAATATTAGTTTGACAATAATTTTGAAAGAAACAAGAAAAGAAATAGATTGACAATAAAAAGATATGAAGGCCAGTGTGAAAAATAAAGGAGAATTAATGTATTGGAGATATGTCTTTGATTTAAAGAAAGAACCTTGTTCCAGAAAGTTCTGGAAAGAAATGGATCTTAGGCTGTAGGGCAGACAACAGGCCGCAGCTGCAGAAGCAGGCACCTAATTTGCATAGGAACGCATTGCATGCTAGGAATGAGATTATTAGTAAACTTATTAAGATGATTTAATATATGATACAAAGATAAGGAATTTTAGAGCATGTTCAGATGATTGTCTATGTAAATTAGAAAGAGAATAAAGTAATATGAACAAGTTATCTAAATGAATTCCCTACCCCTGGGAAACTGGGGAGCCCACCAACTTCCCCCTGCCCTAACTTTAAAAACTTGGGGGGTGGGGGGCCCGGCGGTTAATGATGTAGGAATTGAGGCAATTGGGGTCTCCCAGGTTGCAGGGCGGGGGGGGGGGTGTCGAGGGGTCCCCGGGTCGGTTTATGGTAGAGGAGGGGGAGGGGGATCGGATACAGGTCAAGAGTTCGCGGGTGGAGCATACATCAAATATGGATCCCAGTTACAAAATCCCGGTTGTTATTACATTCTCACATTATGCTAGGACAGTGATGGGTGTCCTGCGTTCAAACTTTGTGGGGACGCAGGGCACCCATTTACCATTACAACAATTTCAAATCATTGCCGCGTATAGAAGGAATAAAAATCTAAGGGACATCTTGGTACATGCAAGGTGTCCTAACAAAAAACAAAACTGCTTGGAAAATCCCCTTTGCCAGGAAGAAAAATATTTACAATAAACTGGCAAAGGTGGATAAACCAATTCTTCAAACATTTCATCTTAACTACAGAAATTGTGTGTATGGGATCCAGTGCTCCACCTGCGGATTAATCTATATTGGGGAGACCAAGAATGCTCTGAGGGACCGTTTTGTACAGCACCTCAGACTCATCGACAACCAAAAGAAACAGATGGTGTTGTACTCCCACTTCGGGATGGAAGGTCATAAACCAGTGATGTTTGGCCTGGAGCAGCAGGGGAACTGGAACAAGACAAGACGGTTGAGGGCGGAACAAAAATGGATGGAGGCTTTGAATACCTGGGTCCCAATGGGGTTAAATGAAAAATTAGTTTTATTTATTTAATTATTTATTTACATATTTATTTATATATTTATTTAATTAGTTATTAATGAATAGGGGTGATCAGATATTTATTTATTTATTTATTGACTTAGATATGTTTTTTAGGTATTTATTATGATAGGGATAGAATTTTTTTTAAAAAAATCCTTTTTTGGGGGGGGGGAATTTTTAAGGGGATGTTTAGCTTAAAAGGTTTTTAAAGGGTGGGGATTTTTTATAAAATTATATACATTTTTTAATAATTTGGGGGTGGGTAAAAAATATTGAAGATTAAAATTAGGGAATAAAAGGTTTTGTTAGGGTATTAGATGATTATTTTTTAATATGTAAGGTTTTTTTTATTCACAATAAAAGATTTTTGAATCTATTTATTTATTTATCCAGTTTTATTTTTTAGTAGGGGGTAGATTAAAACAATTAAAAAATTAAATAATTTTTAATATCAAGAATTGTTGTACCTGGGCGTGCCGTAATGGCCATATCCCCTACCCTAAGCCTAACCCTTAACCCTGACCTTAAGGTCAGTAAATGGGGCCCTGAGGTTAAAAATCCTACCCCGGGGTTGTCTGGAACAGGGAGAAGTGAATTAGAGGACGGGGACCAGGAGAGGCAAGGGAGAAAGATAACTAGGGGGGCTGCGGGGCCGACATATCATCCCTTTGGTCTTTACCTACTCTAGGCAGACACAAGCAGCTATTAAAGTGTTAAAGGACAATTTTCAGGGGGACCAACTGACCAATGATGATTTGGCCGACATTAAGTTAGTGTCGGCCTATCGGAGGAACAAGAACTTAAAAGATTTAATCAGGGCCTCCTGTACAATACGGAAAAGAAATAAAACAGTGTGGCACATTCCGTATATTAATAAGAAAATGATAAATAATAGAATATCAAAAAAGGAATTGCCAATTTTCCAACAATTGTCTTTAACGTCTAGGAATTGCATTTATGCCATTCAGTGTACAACATGCGGCCTGCTCTACATTGGTGAAACTAAAAACTCGGTAAAGGCTCGGTTTATTCAACATCTTAGACTGATGGAGAACCAACAAAAGCCCACTAAGTTATACCTCCACTTTTCCCAGCCAGACCACGAACCCGTCTTTTTTCCAGTAGAGAGCCAAACCTACTGGAACAAGACGGGACGATTAAAGAAGGAATTGGAGTGGATAACATCCCTAGATACATTTTTTCCGAATGGCTTAAATGAAAGATAGATGTCTAGGGATGTTATGGATAAAAGGCAGTAATAGGTCCAATTTTTTTGATTGTTCTGTTTTTGTATAGTGTTTATAAAAATATACGATGGGAATTAAAAAGAAAAAAAGAATTAAAATTAAGTGCACGTAGTGAACCCGTGCCTGCCAGCTCGCTGGTATCCCCTACCCTAAGCCTAATCCTAACCCTAACGTTGGATGGCTGCTCCGAAAGGTTGACTGGTTATGTTGTCTAGTGAGTTTGTTATTGTTATAGTCTACCCTTATTCCCTCCCTTATCTTAACCCCTTTGACTCGGGCCCTGAGGTTAAAAACTGTTTAGTTGCCCAGGTCCCTGATGTTAAAGTGTGTGTTTCTATGTTTAGATAGTCTACCCCTATCCCACCCCTGACCTTAACCCCTTTGACTCGGGCCCTGAGGTTAAAAACTGTTTAGTTGCCCAGGTCCCTGATGTTAAAGTGTGTGTTTCTGTGTTTAGATAGTCTACCCCTACCCCACCCCTTATCTTAACCCCTTTAAACAGGGGCCTGAGGTTAAGGATGGATTCATTGCTCAGGTCCCTGATGTTAAAGGTTTGTTTTCAGTCTTTTATGAATGCTTGATTGGTTGTATGTTTAGTGTTTTTTTATAGTTTCTTTTTGACAGGGAATATATGATGGCCGACAGGGAGTAAGAAAGGAATACATATTTTATTTATTTATTTAAATTTATCTATTTATTTGGATACTTATTTATTTATTTGTCTATTCTATTTAATATGTATTTTAGTGTAAAGGGTTTTAGAAAAATTAGTTTTTTAGGTATATTTATATAATCTGTTCTTTTTGATATCTATTTTTAAATAAATTTTAGGAGTCCATATTCATTACTAGTTTTTAAACATTGGATTTTTTTGATTAATGGGGGGAATTATTTATGGTTTTAACCCTCTTTTAATAAATGATGATTTGGTAATGTTATTGGACAGTTTTTGAATTAATAGATAGATGGTTTAGAACTGATTCTTTAAGGTTTTATTTATAAAAATAATATTACAATTGTTAGGATGGAGGAGGATTATAAAATAAAAAATTTATAAATGAGATGAGTGTGCCCACGCAGACGATATAGCCTTATGGCTAATATCCCCTACCCTAATCCTAACCCTGACCTTAATATTAGTAGTGGGGGCCCTGAGGTTAATACTCCCTTATGGGCAGCTAATTTTGGGGAGATAAATTGTACTATCAACCCCTTGCCCAACCCTGAACTTAATATTAGAGAAAAAAATAAGATCTTATCGGTAATTTTTACCTTTTCAGGATGGGCTTGTAAAATAGTACAAAAAATCAGAGATAATTTTGTAGAATTCCAACGGCACGATCAGGATCTGGGTGATTGGAGGATGGTGGCTGCCTTTCGCAAGAATAAGACCTTGAG
>NC_041396.2:315852019-315905715 GCF_900747795.2 Erpetoichthys calabaricus | reverse complement strand
GGGAGAAGGTTGATGTAATACACAAAATGTACCAGGAGCTGATTAAGAGATCAGCAGATGTCCTGCAAACAACAAGGGTGGACTGTTGTCACATACACAGGGATTTCAAGGGCAATAGCAAGAGACAGGAGAAGAACAAAAGTGTAGAAGAATAAATGTTTATTTGGGTGTAAGTGAACAAACCGATCAGAGCAAATATATACGTTAATCAGCACTGTTCTGTAAAGTCAGTTCTTTATAAAATAGACCTCTGCCCTGATTTTAGTGACCATTCTGTAACAGACTGCTGTGATTTTTGCTCCCTCTTCAGCATTTACTGTAAAGAAATAAAAGACACAATGAACAAGATTCCTCCTGCCTGGTGCCTGGTTCCGGTCTCAAAGAGGTTTAATCAAACTTGTCCTATCGTAGAAGATAAGTTTCTTTCTTTAATGAATGTTTATTTCCCCCACAGTTTTGGTGTCCAAATATGAGGTGGTTTGATTCTTGCTGGAGAAAGACACCCAGCAGACTGTGGATCTCAAGTGAAGCGAGGCCGACGAGATAGCTTCATTCAGTAGGACTGCACCCAGCAAACGTTAGGAGGGGCCCGTTGATATCTGCATGGGACTGAAGACTCTGGAGGACGTGACTGTAGAACCTACTCGGGTAGGAGAAGGCTTGTTCATTTGTTCATTTACACTCTTCCTATGTTTTAGACAGATCAGCAGCCATCTACACACCACATCGTGAGCTCCCACTTCCTGTAGTTTGATACCCGATGTCTCATGTGGTACCTTATCAAATGCTTTATGAAGACTGAATAAGTAACATCATTTCAACGGGTCTGATCATATCTTTTTGTTTCTTCCTCAAAGAATTCCAGCATATTAGTAAGACATGACCACTGTCGACTGAACCAATACTGATTTTTCAGTAAAAGTCCTGTTCTTGCCATGTGCTGCTCAAGCTTCTCCTTAGTAATTCCTAGCATGAACTTTCCTACGATGCATGATAAGTTTACTGGCCCATAGTTACTTGGCCAGTTTTTAATACCCTTTCTATATAATAAGATAGTATTTGCAAAGCATCTGCACTGATAGACTGGAAAGAAAAAAGAGTTGGCAGCTGCCTGGAGCAGCACTTCAAACAATAGAACGTGCCAGTCCCATGCCACCGCTGCTTGGCACAGCCAATCAAAGAACAGGAACTCTATGAGAGCATAGTCACCAGAGCTGTAGACTTGGTCGCTGTCTTGTTCTGTGATGGTACTTAGAAGCTCAACCTGCAGTGTGCCATTTCAGAGTACAGGAAGTTAATGTTTGTATCCCCACAGGATCTGTGATGACTTGGGCGGCCGTCTCTGTCACTACCTGATCTGTGGTGCATAGTGAGGAGCACAGCAAGCTTAATCCAGCACAAGGTACAATGAATACATGCAGAACAAGCAAGTCCTTCCATAATATTCTCATTATGGTCACTTAATGTACCCCTTGTGGGGTGTAAATCCATGTGGTTTGCACTGTAAATTATTCATCATGCGTGAAGCAGATCAGTCAGCAGTGTAAAGTGTGAGGTGGAGTCCACTTAGAGTACTGGCCATACCATCGGCAGTGACACCTCCATTGGTGACTTACTGACTGAGGTGTTCTGAACGGCATTGATGCACTCCTGGCTCTCATGTTTCCACACAGGACATGACCCAGGTGGCCCACTTTTGTTTGTCACAATGTAACTTTATATGATGACAGCTTGTGTGTTGAGAGCACATCACTGTAGCTCATCAGTATACTGTCGTGTATTAAGACTGGGTATGTAAACTCAGCTGTGTCAAGTTCATGTTAAAGACTTTGTGAAAACACCACAGGCCTTTCACCGTATCCTTGAGGACACACAGTCCAGTGTGTGGGGTCTGAATAAGTCACAGCTGTCATGGTGGGCTAAACCTAAAAAGAATGAACTGCAGGCATTCACAGCTGTATGAATGACTGTGCCCACTGGCAGAGATGCTATCCTGAGTTTCTTAAATATATTTAAACAAAGGGACACTTTATGAATGTGTTCTACTTGGCTGTGTGATTGAGCCATGCAAAAGGGCGGCATACCGGTATGTGTGCTTCTTGCCTTACACCCACTGCTGCCTTGGTAATTATAATAATAATAATAATAATAATAATAACGCAGGTGTTTTTACTTCCATAAATTAAGAATTACATTACATTACTAGTTATTACAAAAAGTAACTGCACTACTTAATGCACATCATTCTTAACGTGTTACTTCACTGTTCTTGAGATTGTCTTGCAGACTTTATTATTGTATGTTCAGCTCATTAACATAAATTTAGCGAATTCTGAAATACAGAAACAGATCATTTCCACAGGAGAAGGACTAATGTGATTGGTCGAGCATTTGTCTCTGGAAATTGATCTTGTGGACACTTCCACCTGTGCCTGCTGGGAGGGATGCGTGTCTGCGAAGTAAAGACACTCACAGGCTGACAGAGTGCAGTGGATTTGTGCAGACTAGAAAATCCTTAAGTGTTACCCGTTTAACGGTTTACAGGGTTACTTAACCAGGTTATTCACTGATAAATCCACCTCTGATAACCCGACATTTACATGGCATTTTAGAAACCAGTGATCTGTGAATAACCGCAATATTGAGGTGCATGGCAACACACTCACGGGCTATAGAAGAAACTTGTATACTGAACATGTGTGAACAGTTTGATAAAGGCCTCCATTTGTTAATTAATATCGTGGCCTGTGGTTCATCCAGAATTAGAAAGGGTAACACTTGAGTTTAGGTGAAATATTTAGGTAAAAATGAATTTATTACTTATTATTATTTATTAGGCTGCAGCAGCTGGGTCCCGGGGCACACGTTCCCTTCGCTCAATGTGTGCCTTGACAAGGGAACTTCCTAACTCCTCAAGAAACATTCTCCGCTTGTTTTTTCTGGTTGAGTTCCACCCTAGGTGAATGTGGGTCCACAACACAAATGCATTGTATGCAGACACATCTAGAATGTTATAAAACACAACCATTGGCCATCTCCTGGTCATTCTCTGGCAAGTGTAGGTGGCAGTCAGCTTGTCCAGGTTGTCCACTCCACCTTTGTTTTTATTATAGTCCAAGATAATTATGGGCTTTTTGTCACTTGCTGATGACACAGCTGCATCTTTGTGAAAAGTGGACATAAGTATCACACTCCGTTGTTTTTTTGGACAATATGAAACAACCATGGTGGTCTGTAAAAGCAAATTTTGAAGAAAGTGGAGCCCTGTCCTTCACCTGCAAAATTTCGGCAGGCAGCTCAGGTTTATTTTTTTTACTGTGCCCACCATGGTAAGTTTCCACCTGAGAAGTTTTGTCCAAGGTCATAGCTGGTAAAGAAATTGTCACATGTGATATTGTGACCCCGCAGTCCAGTAGTCATATCGAGGACTACACGTTTTCCTTGATTTTTCTCAGGAATGCCACTTGCATGTTTGCCCGTGTAAATCTGCAGATTCCATGCATAGCTGGTATTTGCATCACAGGCTGCCCAAATTTTTATGCCGTATTTCCCTGGCTTACTAGGCATGTACTGCCGGAAAGGGCATTTTCCACGGAAAGGGACAAAACGTTCATCTACTGTTACCTCTGGCCCTGGGTTGAACATCAGTGGAAGGAGCTGCACCCACCTTTCCTAGACATCCCTGATGGGAGCAAGCTTGTCAGATTTTTCTCTAGTTTCTCTGTTGTCAAATCTAAGGACTCTTGATATCATTTGAAATGACTGAAGTGACGTTGTTGCCCGGAAAATATTTCTGCCTGTCGACGCATCCCAGAGTGGCCTCATTGCTGGATTTGTAAACACCAGCAAGAAGAACACCAAGATAAGCATCCAGGTATTCCTCATCAATGTCATTCCACATGTCGCCATGAACCTTTTTTCCTTCAAGGTTTGTCATAGCAATCATGACTTTCTTTTTAGTGACAATGGCATAAACAGATCAAAACATGTCTTGATGTCACTTACTCTCGTCACAGCAAACCTTGTGATTCCAGGGGTCATTTTGATGACATTTGCAGCAGCTGCCCTGCCATGTAAGTCAGGAGGTACTGAGCTCCAACAGATGTTACCACTTTTGGATTTGAACGTTTCAGCAGGAGTGAGTGCAGCTTCAGCATCGGTGACCTCCTCATCAGACTCATCAGATGTGTCTGTGCCTTCTGGTAGATACTCTACAATGTCTTCCTCCTCGGAAACCTGCTCATCTGTATCACTATGCTGTTCTGTGTCCTCTGCCTCATTTTCAGAAAAGATATGATCCAGAGCTTGGCTTACTGTAAATCTTCTTCTCATTTTTGACTGCTGCAAACAGGAGATGTGTACTCTGCAAGTCACCAACGCTAAACTAAATTTGTCTTATGCAAGCCTTACATGTCTGAAGATGTCTGTCTTTGTTTGTTTGTTTTGTTTGTTCAGGTAAGGAGACACACAGGCAAAGAGAGAAGCCCCTCAAAGTGTGTTTAGGATTTTGGTTTTGACCCTAACTATTGTTTTATAACCTTAAATTATAACTGGGTCAAAACTGACCCTACCAACACAAAGGGAATCATTTTCACCAGAGCATTTTATAATTTAGTACAATTGTTTTTTTTGTTTTATTTTAGTTAAATACAGATTCCTGACAAAGTCAAAAAGCCTTGATGCAATAAAAATTAGGTAGTAGTTTTATGCATTTAAAAAGTGAAACGGGTCGGTGCTAACCCTAACACAATTAAATTATATTAAATTTCAATGACTTTTAGACATCCAAAACTATTACACTATATAAACAAAATACTGCATGCAATAATTATTCTTTATAAATTTTAAGATTATTTTAATGGCTTAATAGGAATGCAAGAATTTTTTTTTAATTGCAGTGAAAAAATGTATAAAATGTAAGGGGTTCAAAAAAGGAAACCAGACACCAAGAAGAATTGTACAAATAAAACTCAAGTTTAGAACCTTAGAACATTAGAACACTCTAGATGAGCCCAACAAAGCTCGCCAGTCCTATCCACTTATTTCTCTCTATTCATTCATCCATCCTCTTCTGCTTATCCGAGATCGGGTCGCAGGGGCAGCAGCTTGAGCAGAGATGCCCAGATTTTCCTCTCCCAAGGCCACTTCTTCTAGCTCTTCCGGGGGAATCCCAAGGCGTTCCCAGGCCAGCTGAGAGACATATTCCCTCCAGCATGTCCTGGGTCTTCCTCGGGGCCTCCTCCTGGTTGGACGTGCCCGGAACACCTCACCAGGGAGGCATCCAGGAGGCATCCTGATCAGATGCCCAAGACACCTCATCTAACTCCTCTCGATGTGGAGGAGCAGCAGCTCTACTCTGAGCCCCTCCCCGGATGACTGAGCTTCTCACCCTGTCTTTAAGGGAAAGCCCAGACACCCTGCGGAGGGAAACTCATTTCAGCCGCTTGTATTCGCGATCTCGTTCTTTCGGTCACTACCCATAGCTCATGACCATAGGTGAGGGTAGGAACATAGATCGACTGGTAAATTGAGAGCTTTGCCTTACGGCTCAGCTCCTTTTTCACCACGACAGACCGCTGCAGAGCCCGCATTACTGCGGACACCTCACCGATCTGCCTGTCGATCTCACGCTTCATTCTTCTCTCACTTGTGAACAAGATCCCAAGATACTTGAACTCCTCCACTTGAGGGCAGGATCTCGCTCCCAACCCTGAGAGGGCACTCCACCCTTTTCTGGCTGAGGACCATGGTCTCGGATTTGGAGGTGCTGATTCCCATCCCATCCGTTTCACACTCAGTTGTGAACCGATCCAGAGAGAGCTGAAGATCACGGCCTGATGAAGCAAACAGGACAACATCATCTGCAAAAAGCAGTGAACCAATCCTGAGTCCACCAAACCGGACCCCATCAACACCCTGGCTGCTTCTAGAAATTCTGTCCATAAAATTTATGAACAGTATTGGTGACAAAGGGCAGCCCTGGCGGAGTCCAACTCTCACTGGAAACGGGTTCGACTTACTTCCGGCAATGCGGACAAAGCTCTGGCACCGATCGTACAGGGGACCGAACAGCCCTTATCAGGGGGTCCGGTACCCAATACTATCGGAGTACCCCCCACAGGATTCCTTGAGGGACACAGTCGAACGCCTTTTCCAAGTCCACACAACACATGTAGACTGGTTGGGCGAACTCCCATGCACCCTCCAGGACTCTGCTAAGGGTGTAGAGCTGGTCCACTGTTCCGCAACCAGGACGAAAACCACACTGTTCCTCCTAAATCCAAGGCTCGACTATCCAACGGATCCTCCTCTCCAGGACCACCGAATAGACTTTTCCAGGGAGGCTGAGGAGTGTGATCCCTCTGTAGTTGGAACACATCCTTCAGTCCCCTTTCTAAAAGAGGGGGACCATCACCCCCGGTCTGCCAATCCAGAGGCACTGTCCCTGATGTCCATGCGATGTTGCAAAGACATGTCAACCAAGACAGCCCTACAACATCCAGAGCCTTGAGGAACTCCGGGCGTATCTCATCCACACCCCGGGGCCCTGCCACCAAGGAGTTTTTTGACCACCTCGGTGACCTCAGTCCCAGAGATGGGGAGCCCACCTCCGAGTCCCCAGGCTCTGCTTCCTCATTGGAAGGCATGTTAGTGGGGTTGAGGAGGTCTTCGAAGTACTCCCCCCACCGACCCACAACGTCCCGAGTCGAGGTCAGCAGCGCACCATCCCCACCATATACAGTGTTGACACTGCACTGCTTCCCCCTCCTGAGATGCCGGACGGTGGACCAGAATCTCCTCAAAGCCGTCCGAAAGTCGTTCTCCATGGCCTCCCAAAACTCCTCCCATGCCCGAGTTTTTACATGAGCAACAACCAAAGCCGGATTCCGCTTGGCCTGCCGGTATCTATCAGCTGCCTCCAGAGTCCCACAGGACAAAAAAGGTCCTGTAGGACTCCTTCTTCAGCTTGACGGCATCCCTCACCGCCGGTGTCCACCAAAGGGTTCGGGGATTGCCGCACGACAGGCACCGACCACCTTACGGCCACAGCTCCGGTCAGCTGCCTCAACAATAGAGGCACGGAACATGGCCCATTCGGACTCAATGTCCCCCACCTCCCTCGGGATGTGGTCGAAGTTCTGCCGGAGGTGGGAATTGAAGCTACTTCTGACAGGGGCTCTGCCAGACGTTCCCAGCAGACCCTCACAACACGTTTGGGCCTACCAGGCCTGACCGGCATCCTCCCCCACCATCGAAGCCAACTCACCACCAGGTGATGATCAGTTGATAGCTCCGCCCCTCTCTTCACCCGAGTGTCCAAGAAAATGTGGCCGCAAGTCTGACGACACGACCACAAAGTCGATCATCGAACTGAGGCCTAGGGTGTCCTGGTGCCAAGTGCACATATGAACACCCCTATGCTTGAACATGGTGTTCGTTATGGACAATTTTTATAATCTCTCTATTATAAAAAAAAATCCTGAAAAGGAAAAGCAGGGTGACAAGACGTGATGTTCTTGGAAGTTCTCGGAAGACATTTAAAAGACCCGCGAGACAAAAAAGACTGGCCACAGAGCGTCTCGTGGGGACCGTAAACATGAGACTTGGTGCCAAGAGATTGTCCCAGGGCCATCTTGCGGGGACGTGGAACATGAGATTCTTGCAAGACACGCCCTTCATATCAAATAAGAGCACGGCCAGCCAGCAAAACACTCAGTCATGAAAAGGCACGTAGCACACACCGATTCTGTGCTCTCAGCAAAGAAGAAACAGCAGTGCGGAGAAAAGAGACCTAAAAGCGTTGGAGAGAATAAAGGGTAGATAAGAGATTATGAAAGCAGTAGAATTCGGAAGGCTCAAACAAACGATAATACACATGCAAAGGCAGGTACAGAATATGAAAGCAGTAAAATCCGAAAGTATTGTAGCGTCCCAGCCAAGTTGAAGCCTTTTCTGTTTTTAGTGACTGTTAGGTCTGATTGAGGGAGGGTGGAGTACAGCACAGAAGACTGATAGCGGGGTATTGATTGATGCGGTAAAGGGGGAGGCGAGACCCATGGGATGAGGAGTTGGAGAGGGTGCTGGAAAGTTGTATTTGGGGTTACAAAGTCGGCGATTCTTCAAGTAGAACTTTTGCGACACTTTATTACATCAGTTGGTACAGAATCAAAAAAAAATTAGTAAAGATCTCATTAACGCAAAAAAAAAGTTAATTAATCTTTTCGCCTTTTGCATCATTCAATGCACAAAACATGGATTTACACAATAATGTTTTTCACCTGCATTATTATCATTCTTTAATTTAATATTATTTACTGTATCAGTTGAAGAATGTGAAGAATGTGAATTTCCCATTGGGATTAATAAAGTATCTATCTATCTATCTATCTATCTATCTATCTATCTATCTATCTATCTATCTATCTATCTATCTATCTATCTATCTATCTATCTATCTATCTATCTAATGGACCATATGCTATGAGAATCTGTGGTCCTGCACCAGTTAAAGCAATGATTCCAAAGAAAAAAAAAGCTTTTAAAATTGTATATTCGATTAACCAAACAAAGGGGTTGGCGAGCGAAGCGGAGCCTCCTAGTCTTCCAAAAAAACATCAAGTCAAGTTTTGAAAGATCCTAACGTCTTACTGTCTACCACACTACTTGGTCGCTTATTCCAAGTGTTGTTCTTTGTGTAAAGAAAAACTTCCTAATGTTTGTGCGAAATTTCCCCTTAACAAGTTTCCAACTGTGTCCCCGTGTTCTTGATGAACTCATTTTAATATAACAGTCTCGATCCACTGTACTGATTCCCTTCATAATTTTAAACACTTCAATCATGTCACCTCTTAATCTTCTTTTTCTTACACTGTAAAGGCTCAGCTCTTTTAATCTTTCTTCATAATTCTTTCCCTGTAGTCCTGGAATCAGCCTAGTCGCTCTTCTCTGGACCTTTTCTAGCGCTACTATGTCCTTTTTGTAGCGTGGAGACCAAAACTGCACACAGGACTCAAGATGAGGCCTCACAAGTGCATTATAAAGGTTGAGCAAATCCTCCACATGTATCCAGTGAGGTGACTGTGAGGGTGCAGCATCTTGAATGGTCCTTTCCATGGTGCATACAGTGCCAGGGAAAGGGAGGGGAAATCCAAAGTTAAATGCAAGAGAGGTGGCGTTCCTTTGTGTATCCACTTAGGTAGTCGACCCCTCTAGCTGAGGGAACAAGTGAGAACAGACATCCTTGTCGGTTGTAGAAGATACAAGATACAAGAAGTTTATTGTCATATACACAGTAAAAATACATGCTAAAACCATGTAATGAAATTCTTATTTTTTTTGCTCACCTTCATATACAAAGACAGAAAGACAAAAGAAATATAAAAACAAATAGCAAATACAATTATAAGATTACAAAATAAGGTGCACAGTGCCTGATGATGTACCGCAGCAGTCAGTACCATTTATGAGGCTATGAGTTGTGGTTTGGATTGACTTTATCTTTTAGCATTGTTGTCCACTTTGGGTGTACTGAGTTTCGGCTATGCTGCTTATGCGAGGATGAGGCTACTGTCTCTTCCCGGCTGATGTTAGGTAAGTCCAGCTGCGGGAAGGAATCCAAATCCAGCAAGCTTGTTTTTCGGTACAATGTGTGCTCTGCGAATGTCCATAAGTTTCTCACGATTGTATCGCAATACTGCACAAGCTAGTTGTAAGTTTAAAAGGCACGATATCATGAACACAAAAACAAAAACACACTGAAGTCAGGAGAGCAAAGCAAATATGTCAGCCACGGTGGGCGCCATACCTGTTGTGGCACCGAAGATGGAGTTCTCCAAGGTCACCCCTCAGTGTTCACCCACAAGCATAACTGATTTTGTAGAGGTGGTTGATTTGTTCGTGGAGTAGCATCCAATAAGCAAGGTTAAGATGCAGGGATTCCTGAACGTTAAGCTCAGCACTCTGACTTGTGCTTAGTGGTGTGAGCAGAAGCATGAGTGTAATAACTGGCCGGAGTTTTGAATGTGTTCCTGTCTGACAATTACCCAGTGTAAGAGCCATTTGCTAGTTATTTAGGCTATGTCAAGTAGATAGAAGTGTTTGCTAGGTTATGTTAAACATTTGTCTATAAAAAGGGCATAGTGTATAGGAGGTTCTTATAAGCTCCAGAAGCTGAATTGAATTGGTATATTCTATCTATTTCTTGGCTCTCTGAGTACAGGTTAGCCTCAATTAGTGACCTGCCTTGCCGTGTGTAAGGCATGGTGGGTACATAGTTTTAATCCGTGCCTTAATGTGCCCGTTAGTATGTAACGCATCGTGCTCTATTGAATGTGTAGCGCCGTACATACTGAATGTGAAGTAAAGCATCTTTAAGTATAGAAAAGACTGAAGTTTGACACGAAAAACTAAGTTTAGAGAAGAGACATTTTTTCCAGGTTTTTTTGCCTTTTATTGTAGGTGTGTAAACAATCATTTTCTTTGTTCTTGTGTGAAATGTTTGCTTTGAATTTTCACTAAACCTTTTAAAACAAACTTTTGGACTGAGAGATTTCTTTCAGCATGTGTTTGGACCATGCTTGATCCTGCCTTTTATTTTTCTTCTCTTCATTATGTAAAGCACTTTGAGCTACTTTTTATATGAAATCTTGCTATAGAAATAAATGTTGTTGTTGTTTAAAATTCAGTAGTTATCCCTTAATTCTTTACCTCTGTCTTGACTTTTAACCCTAATGCATCAAGTTTATTTCTAATAACCTCATTATATCCATTTTTGCCAATCACTAAAATCTGTTTTCTCTTTATTTAGTTTAAGAAAATTACTACTCATCTTCTCAGTAACACAAGAAAGAAATTGTGTCAGTGAATCAAAAGAGCTGGGGTCGCCAGGCGCTATTGATAAATACAGCTGTGTGTCATCAGCATAGCTGTGGTAGCTCACGTTGTGCCCTGAGATACTCTGACCTAATGGAAGCATGTCGATTGAGAAGAGCAGCGGACCCAGGATAGAGCCTACTCTATCTAATTCCTACTGGCAGGCTATTCCATAACAGCAGAAGGTCACCCGCCTCACCACTTCTTTTAAGTTTTGCTCTTGGAATTCTAAGCAGACACTCATTTGAGGATCTGAGGTTACGATTTGGAATATAAGATGTCAGACATTCTGATATATAAGATGGAGCAGATTATTTAAGGCTTTATAAACCATAAGCAGAATTTTAAAGTCAATCCTGAATGACACAGGTAACCAGTGTAATGACATCAAAACTGGAGAAATGTGCTTGGATTTCTTTTCCTGGTAAGGATTCTAGCAGCTGCATTCTGCACTCGTTGCAAACGATTTATGTCTTTTCTGGGTAGTCCTGAGAGGAGTGCGTTACAGTAATCTAGTCGACTGAAAACAAACATGTGAACTAATTTCTCAGCACCTTTCAATGATATAAGAAGTCTAACTTTTGCTATGTTTCTTAAGTGAAAAAATGCTGTCCTAGTGATCTGATTAATATGCGATTTAAAATTTAGATTACAGACAACAGTTACCCCTAAGCTTTTTACCTCCATTTTGACTTTTAATCCTAATGTATCCAGTTTATTTCTAATAGCCTCATTGTATTCATTATTGCCAATCACTAAGATTTCAGTTTTCTCTTTATTTAATTTGAGAAAGTTACTCTTCATCCATTCTGAGATACAAGTTAGACATTGTGTTAGTGAATCAAGAGAATCGGGGTCATCAGGTGCAATTGATAAATACAGCTGTGTGTCATCAGCATAGCTGTGATAGCTCACATTGTGCCCTGAGATAATCTGACCTAATGGAAGCATGTAGATTGAGAAGAGCAGCAGACCCAGGATAGAGCCTTGTGGAACACCATATAGGATATCATGTGTCTTTGAGTTGTAATTACCACAACTAACAAAGAATTTTCTACCTGCCAGGTAGGATTCAAACCAATTTAAGACCCTGCCACAGAGGCCCACCCACTGACTAAGGCGATTTATAAGAATGTTGTGATCAATGGCATCAAATAGTGCACTCAGATCTAAGATGATGAGAACAGATAAATGGCCTCTGTCTGCATTTACCTGCAGGTCATTTACTACTTTAATGAGTGCAGTTTCTGTGCTGTGATTTGTTCTGAAACCCGACTAAAAATTATGAAGAATAGCAGGTTTATTGAGGTGGTCGTTTAACTGTGTAATGACTGCCTTTTCTAGGATTTTACTTAAAGGCAGGTTAGAAATAGGTCTAAAATTTTCAAAAGCGAGATTATTTTTCTTGAGTAGGGGTTTAACTACAGCTTTCTTAAAACAGTATGGGAAGACCCCCGTATCTAATAACAAGTTTACTATGTCAAGAATACTATCAATTAGCACGCGAGATACTTCTTGAAAAAACTTGTTGGTATTGGGTCAAGGAGGCAGGTGGAGGGTCTCAGCTGAGAAATTATTTTATATAAATCAGTTAAATCTATCATGGTGAAGGAATTTAATTTGTTTAAAATAGAGTACCGGGGTTTAAGAGGATCAGTGTTGGGGAGATATTCTATATTATTTCTAATATCATTAATTTTGCAATGAAAGAATACAGCAAAAGCCTTACAAGTTTCACTATAAGCTTTTTTGAGCCATTTCTTTGAGTTACCTGGTTTAACAGACGATAATTGTAGAGAATAAGACTCTGGGATTACTAGCATTGTTATTTATAATTCTAGAGAAGTAACACCGCCTCTCAAGATGGACTATGTTGTAGTCATCAGTGCTGAGATGATATATGGCCTTCCTCTTTTCCTCTTGCCTGGCGGTTCCATCCTCAACATTCTTTTCCCAATGTACCCCTCATCTCACCTCTGCAAATACCCAAACCATCTCAATCTCGCCTCTGTCACTTTGTCACCAAACTGTCGTACCTGTGTTGTCCCTCTAATACCCTCATTCCTAATCCTATCTACCCTTATTATTCTGAGCAAAAATTGTAGCATCTTCAACTCCACCATTTGCAGCTCTGCCTCCCGTCTTTTTTGTCAGTGCCACTGTCTCCAAACTACACAACATAGCTGGTTTCACTACTGTTTTAGAAACCTTTCCTTTCACTCTTGCAGACACTCTTCAATCACAAATCACTCCTGCCACTCTTCTCCACCCAGCCACCCTGCCTGCACTCTCTTCTTCACTTCTCTGCCACACTCTCCATTGCCTTGGACTGTTTAACCCAAGTATTGCAATTCATCTACCTTCACCACCTCTTCTCCTTGCAGTCGCACCCTTCCACTACCTTCCCTCTCATTCACGCACATGCACTTCAACTTTGCTCCTACTTCCTTTTCATTCCCCTTCTCTACAGTGCGTACCTCCACTTCTCCAGGTTCATCTCAACCTGCTGTCTATTCTCACTACAGATCACAATGTCATCTGTGTACAACATAGTTCATGGAGACTTTTGAATGACCTCATCTGTCATCCTGTCCATCACCACTGCAAACAGGAAAGGGCCCAGAGCTGATCCTTGACGTAATCCCACTCTCACCTTGACCCAGTCTGTCATTCCTACTGCACACCTCACTGCAGTCACACTCTTTATTCATATTCTGTACCATCCTCACATACTTTCTGCTACTTCCGACTTCCTCATACAGTACCATAATTCCTGTCTTGGCCCAACGTTGTACGCTTTCACAAACACGCCATGTAATTCCTTCTGACATTCTCTGTATTTCACCATCAACATTCTTAAATTAAACTTTGCATCTGTAATACTCTTTCCTGGCATGAAACCATATTGCTGCTCACAGATCACCACCTCCCCTCTCCGCCCAGGCTTTCACTCTTTCCCATATCTTCATGGTGTGGCTGATCAACTTTATACCCTACTGACATATTTTAGTTAACATGCACAATACAGTGTTTGTAGGAAAATCTTAATGTAATTTGACAGTTTTTTTATTGTAGTTATTAATTCACTCTGTGTGTTATCACTACTGTAATATTTCATAACCCCTTTCTGAATTGGTGACTCCAGTCTGGTGTGAGGGGTGCAGATTTGAGATCGAGTTTGTCCTTTGTAACAAATTAAGATGGGGATTTGACTCTCTGGTATCTCGCAGTTTTGGTGTGTCAACGTGAGCACCTAAAATGGGATGTCCTCATGGCAGATCAGGATAGGATGAAATAAGGCACTAAGGTGTCATTATGTTTTCTGATTTGCTTTTGTGTATTCTGTTTTTATGTTTTGGGGCATGTTTGAAATTAAACTTTTTTATATTTTCTGATTATTATTATATATTTTTCTATATGTTTTGCGTTTTCATATTTGTTTTTGTGCTTTTTTTTATTTGTTTTGGTATGACATAGTTTGTTTTAGCAAACAGCATTTCAGGGCCTTCATAATAATGGATATCAGAAAAAACAATACCACAATAAAACTGGAACTAATATCAGATTTAAAATATCAGAATTACACTTATACCAGGCTGATGACACTGACATTCATCAGTAATGTGTGTGATTGAGAAAGTCTCTAAAATATGAGAATGTGATTTATTCTTACATACAACATGCATAGGCTTAGCTTCCTACAATGCTTATTGGGGCTTCCAGACAAAATATTAAAAAAATTGGGTGGGGCAAGAAACCAGACATTGACTCAAGATGGGAGGAGTTGGATCAGGTCTGACTCCTCCCTCTGTTCAATTGTATTTAACTCTCACTTGCATTCTTACATTTGTCAATTGAACACTTGCAGTTATTTGACTAAGTAGACACAGGCAATAACATATATGTATATGTGTTGTCACAAACTCGACAAATGCTACAAAAAGGTTTGGGGTAGCCATCTGTATTTTGTTTCCTGGCTGCAAAATTAAACAAATAATTGTACAGAAGTGTACAGTTTAGAGTCCAGAACATAAGTGAGTTGTTGGCACAAAGATGGCAGCTTTAAGGGAGAGCAGAGGAAGTGATCAGTAGGGCTGGAACTGGAAGTGATGTCATCTGGGGTATCAAAAGTAGAAGTGATGTTATCGGGGCCAGGCAGAATATCCCTTAGTTAGTCTGCAGAGAAGTGAGAGAAACAGTTAATGCACTCTGCCACCCCTGGTCTGGCATGGAATTACTCTCATTTACGCCCTTTAGCTGCCTCCCATGCGCATGTGTGACAGTATATACATATTTATATATACTGTGAGGGATCACACTCCTCAGCCTCCCTGGAAGAGTCTATTCGGGGGTCCTCGAGAGGAGGAAACATCAGATAGTCGAACCTCGGATTTAGGAGGAACAGTGTGGTTTTCGTCCTGATCGCAGAACAGTGGACCAGCTCTTCACCCTTAGCAGGGTCCTGGAGGGTGCATGGGAGTTTGCCCAACCAGTCTACATGTGTTTTGTGGACTTGGAAAAGGCATTTGACCGTGTCCCTCAGGGAATCCTGTGGGGGGTACTCCGAGATTATGTGGTACCGGACTCCCTGATAAGGGTTGTTCAGTCCCTGTACAAACGGTGTCAGAGCTTGGTCCGCATTGCCGGCAGTAAGTCGAACCCGTTTCCAGTGAGAGTTGGACTCCACCAGGGCTGCCCTTTGTCACTGATTCTGTTCATAACTTTTATGGACAGAATTTCTAGGCGCAGCCAGGATGTTGAGGGGGTCTGGTTTGGTGGACGCAGGATTGGGTCACTGCTTTTTGCAGACGATGTTGTCCTGTTTGCTTCATTAGGCCATGATCTTCAGCTCTCTCTGGGTTGGTTTGCAGCTGAGTGTGAAGTGGATGGGATGGGAATCAGCACCTCCAAATCCAAATCCAAGACCATGGTCCTCAGCCAGAAAAGGGTGGAGTGCCATCTCAGGGTTGGGAGCGAGATCCTGCCCCAAGTGGAGCAGTTCAAGTATCTCAGGATCTTGTTCACAAGTGAGGGAAGAATGGAGTGTGAGATCGACAGGCGGATCGGTGAGGCATCAGCAGTGATGAGGGCTCTGCATCGGTCTGTCGTGGTGAAAAAAGGAGCTGAGCCGTAAGGCAAAGCTCTCAATTTACCAGTCGATCTACGCTCCTACCCTCACCTATGTTCATGAGCTATTGGTAGTGACCGAAAGAACGAGTGGCTGAAATGAGTTTCCTCCGCAGGGTGTCTGGGCTCTCCCTTAAAGACAGGGTGAGAATCTCAGTCATCCGGGAGGGGCTCAGAGTAGAGCCGCTGCTCCTCCGCATCGAGAGGAGTCAGATGAGGTGGCTCGGGCATCTGATCAGGATGCCTCCTGGACGCCTCCCTGGTGAGGTGTTCCGGGCACATCCAACCGGGAGGAGGCCCCGGGGAAGACCCAGGACACGCTGGCTGGCCTGGGATTCTCCCGGAAGAGCTAGAAGAAGTGGCCGGGGAGAGGGAAGTCTGGGTATCTTTGGTCAAGCTGCTGCCCCCGTGACCCGATCTCGGATAAGTAGAAGAGGATGGATGGATGGATCTATATATATATAATATATATATAATATATATATTAGCAGCAAATCATATTCTAGAAATTAGTTCTGTGATACATGACAGTTACACGATCCAACCAGTATGTCTGCAAAAATGATTTGAATAAGCAAATTCAAAAATTAAATATTTTTTGTGACATTGAAGACAACTGCAAGCATCTACAACTTACCAGTACAAAGGTGAACTGTGCGCTTGTTTGACAATTTTAGAACAAATAATTATATACAGGATGGTCCTAACGCCATATCTGTGGTTTTGGCATCCACGATTTTCAACGAGAGAAATATAAAAAAAAAAATCCAGAATATTCTTGAAAAAGAACTTTTGAAATTCCCACGTGAAGTGCTGGCCAATGATTATATATCCTCAAGAAACAACAAGCATAGGCTGCTGCTGCTGAGTCATGGCGTCCCCAGACACAGCCAATCCTCAGTTCCGCAGTCGTCTTCTTTCTTTTATAAAAGTCCTGAGCCTCTGTGGTTTTTCATCATCCACAGAGGGTCCAGGAACCATATAACCATGGACAAGGAGGGCCAAATAATGTTGAAAAAAATGTAAAAAAAGGAGAATTTTCCATGGTGAATGCTACTAAATGTTGTTTTTCTTTTAAGAAAACATAATATAATGCACAAGTATTTATTGTTTAGTGACTACTTCAGTGTCCAACCATTTTCAGATTAAAAAAAAAAATCAGCTTACCGTCCACCATTCATGTTTACGACCAGCAGCCTCCATGTGTATCTGCAGGATGCCTCTCGTTTGAGGTTGCACCGTACAAGAAGCCAAGTCACAGGTCTAAATGTTCTTAGCCAGGCAAACATGACCATCTTAGTATTCAACACTAATAGAGAGATAAAGGCTGCCCGGGGATGAGATAATAGCCGTCCTTGTTCCGATTCAGGATTGTAGCGGTCCAGTGTTGTTAAGATTCACACCGTGAGAGAAGGTAATTTTTTTATTTTGATGGTGGAGATTCCAAAGACGCATCCAGTCTTGGCCCAACCCTCACGCACCCACAAACAAAAAAAGCCACCGGTAATAACACACAAATAAACAATGTATTAATAATAAATGAAAACAACAATCCCACCCCAGTTCTCCTTACAGCAATGTACAATCAACACGAAAACAAACCACAACAATAATCACACACAGTAAAGTCCATGAAAAAACAGCAACTGAGGGTAATGTAAAGATGAAGGTAAATAGTTAAGAGTAGGGGAATGTTAAGATAGTCCTACCGGTAGTTCCTGAAATGGTGAAGATGGGTGGACGGTTCAGGAGCGCTCCTTTCTTCACAGGATGGCCATAAATCCACATACAGTCCTCACATAACAGGCAGACAGTAGACATAGTCAGTCACCAGGGTAAACCGTCATCCCCAGAGGTAGTAATGGAGGGCCTCCACTGCCCACTTCATCACTAAACACTCCTTTTCAATGGTCAAATAATTACACTCACTGCTGAGAAATGTGATGCAGTATTCTTCCCCCTGAAAACATTGTGAGAACACTGCTGCTAAACCAAAAGAACTTGCATCCATTTACAGAATAAAAAAGTCTGTATTGCACAGAACCGGAAATGAGGATAGAGTGGCTTTTAGGTCTGTCACAGGCATCGTTCCAGACAACATTACAGTTCTTTCTGCCCTTTGTCAAGTCAGTGAGGGGGGCAGCCCGATGAACAAAATTGTGAATGAACTGCCTGTGGTACCCTGAGAGCTTGAGGAAGGCACAGACCTGCCTCTGTGTTTTGTGACATGCACCTACCCCACCTTTTTTATTTGAGGCTTCAGCAAACCTTTCCCCTTGGAATATCCCAGATAATGACTTTCCAACATACCCAGCTTGCACTTCTTGGGGTTAGCTGTCAACCCCGCTAGCCGCAAACTGTCAAGCACTGACCGAAGGTGGACGAGATGAGATTCCTAGTCATTACTGAACATGACTACATTGTCAAAATAGGCACTCGCATATGTGGAATGGGGCCACAGGATCTGGTCCATCATCCACTGAAAGGTCAGTGGTGCACCATGGAGACCAAAAGAAAGTGCCGTAAATTCAAACAGCCCATCCGGATGGTGAACACGGTTTTCTTGCAACTGGACTCCTGTAAGGGCACCTGCCAATAACCCTTCATGTGGTCTAGGGTGGAAATATATGAGGCCTGCCTGAGCTTCTGCAACAACTCATCCACATGCGGCATTGGGTATGCATCAAACTTGTAAATCTTATTCAAACGCCTAAAATCAATACAGAACCAAACCAAACTGTCATGCTTTGAGACAAGTACAGTTGGGCTCTGCTACTCGCTTTTGCTCGGATGAATCACACCTAACTGGAGCATCTGCTGCACTTCTTCCTTGATGCCTCTGGCAGGTGATACTGGGGCACCTGTATGGTAACACTGCCGAAAAGACATCTAAGTTCTTCTCGATCAGCGATAGCAATTCTGCTTTCTGGGCAATGGCAACTTGAGTCTGCGGGACCACTGCAGGCGTGACTAGGACATTGTCACTCCTTTAAAAGATTCATATGCAAAATTTGTATGGGTTTCCATCACCTGGGATCTCTGACATTATAATTCACTGGAGGCATACATTCTTCTATCACTGCCGGCATTGCCATTCAGCCCAAAATTTGTGCTAATCTGATGGGATTAACACCAGTACATGATCCCCCTTCTTAAACTCTAAAAGTTTACTCGTCTTGTCATAATTCTTTTTGCACCTCTTCCTCACCCTGCTGATGTTCCACCGTAATAGAGGATAATCTAGAAATCTGTTCCTGCAGTGAAACAACTCAGTGTCTCGCAAGTCCCCATCCATTCTTCCTCAAAAATGTCTAACACCCTGGGTGGTTGGAGGCCAAACAGTAAAATGAAAGGACTCAACCCGGTACATGCTTGGGCAGACTATCAAACAGCAAACAGGAGGAAAGGCACTACTATATCCCACCTGTTCGATCATCTGTTTTAGGGTCTTGTTATATCGTTCAGTCAGGCCATTCGTCTCTGGATCATAAATCATGGAGTGTAACTGCATAGTTGCAAAACTTTCGTATAGCTGCTTCATGAAGGGCGTGCTCTGATTAGTCAAAATCCGTCCGTCCGCCACAGAACAGCTACTTCTGGGTATCTTGTGGAGTAATCTACTAACATTAGCATATACTGAAAGCCACTTTTACTCCGGGGAAGCAGGCCAACAAAATCTAAACCCATCCTGTAAAAGGGGACATCTAAAATAGGCATTGGTACAAGGGGTGCTCTGGTGGGTCTGAGAGTGGAAACTACTTGACAGTCGGGACAGGCCTTGCAGAATTGCTCTGCATCCTGGCCCTTATTCACCCAATAAAAGAGTCTTTTCCATGCAGAGGTGACCCCCAAAACGTGACTGTGAGCAATTTTGCCCACTTTGCACCACCAGCTGCTTGATACACCCATTACCCATTCAATCAGAAATCACCCAGTACAGGAAAGTATGCTTAATTAAAAAAATGTGGTGTTTTAAAGTTCAGGTCCTCTCCAGATTGTAAGAGTCATTTGCGACGTGGGCTTGTTTGGATACAAAACCCAAGTTGTTATTAGCTCATTGTAGGTGAGCAAACTCTGGCTGGATGGTAGTCTCTGCTCCTCTGTGTCAGATGCAGCATTGCACTCACTTTCCACTGCTACTTTATTTTCGTCCAGGTCCGTAGAATGATTGACAACTGGTGATTAATAGAAATCAATTTAAAGGGTTTAAGGGTGGGAGACTGCCGTCTAAATGGAGACCCCAGAGCTTGGCCCCTGCATGTGCCCCAGCTCTGGATAAGCGGGTTTAGAAAATGGATGATGAATGTTGTTTAGTAAATCTTAGTACAAAGAACATCATTAAAATGAGCAGTGAAAGTGGGGTCTGCAGCAGCCTTCACTCACTGACCGCCATCACAAACAAGTGGTAAAGAAGGACAATTTGATTCTGTCACACAGCAGCCATCCTCTGTCTCCAAAGTGTCACTTGTGGCCTGAAATGAGGGGGCAACTCTTAAAGTGGAACAAGTAAAGCAGAGCAGAAATAAAGGAGCTGAAAGTCCATCAGGAATTGTCTTATACAGTGCAGACCATAATACCTTAAAACACAATTTATGGGTCACGTTTACTGGTGTACTCATACCATCCATCCATCCATTATCCAACCCGCTATATCCTAACTACAGGGTCACGGGGGTCTGCTGGAGCCAATCCCAGCCAACACAGGGTGCAAGGCAGGAAACAAACCCCGGGCAGGGCGCCAACCCACCGCAGGGTGTACTTATACCTCAAATGAAAAAACAAAGAAATAATCTCACGTTTTCATGAAATAATGTTCTGCTTTACAGAAACATATTGTGTTATTTCACAAATATTTCACTTTCTTGCTATTTTCATCACCACAGAGGACCATTTTGTCTCCTCAGGTCCACCATAAAGGGATGAAGTAGACATTGAGTGGACAATCCAAAGCCCCAAACCTCCACCAAAGCACTGGGTGCTCGTCCATCACAGGCCACGGGGACAACACGAGAACTGCAGACATTTATCATGCTGCTTTGGAACGGAGAGGCAAACGTCTCCATGAATATTGTGTACTAAATTTGGGCAAAAGTAATTTAGTGAGGCAACAGTATGAGATTTGACAGCAGTGAGGATCATAAAGATGATTCAGAATCATTCAAGGGTGATTTTAAAAACAAGGAAAACCTTTTTAACTATTATAAAAATATTTTCAAACAGTAATTACACACAGAGAGTTCTTCAGATTCAAATGTAATTCCTTAATTAAAGTTTTAAGTTTCCCTGTTTTTCTAGAATTGAGCACAATGCTGTTCTCTGAAGTATTAATTGTGTTCTCTATGAGGTGAGCAGCTGCAGCTAATCAGACTTCACAAATATTAACAAACGTCAGTCTAAAGCAGCAAATCCTACGTTTAACTGTGGACATCAAACCTCATTTGACCTTCTCAGTCGTCCATTTCAGTCACCTCAGTGTCATTTAGTGAGCCAGCAGTGTGACGAGTGAAGGCCGATTGCTCCGTCTGCACTCGTCTGTCATCTGCTGTCTTAGTGAGGAAGAGTGCGGATTAAAGTGCAGGAATAGGAAACATTAACTTCACAATAAAATGAAAAGTTATTTTCAATATACAAATAAAATAATAAAGGAACAAGTATATTATACAATTTGTTAATTGTAGAAATCCTCACTGGCTTGACCAAAGCTGTGTCACTGAACAGAATTTCAGCCATCATCTGAGCTTTGCTATGGAATTTTTAGTTTTGAAATCAACTTTGTAGAAATTGTAACTGCAGATATTAAAAGATTTACACATTTCCAAATGCTGAGTAAAATTCAACACATCACTTAACAATTGTTTTTTGTTCCAAGAAATTCATTTATTTTACAACAGAAAAGAAATCACCAAGAAGTGCTGAAGTATTTATATCAGTTTATTACAGATTCTAATAATGAAAATCATTCTGGTGAAATAATCAATATTCATAAGCAGTCCACACTCTACACTAATTGAGTATAATTTTAACAAAAACGACCCCCTACAGCAATACAATGACAATAAATCAAATGACATTTATTAATAAAACACATTTAAAAGCAGACAGCAGCTGCACCAAAGTGCTGCCCAAATTCAAACAGAAATGAAACTGTGAGATAAAACCCAATATGAGACTAAAATGAAGAAGACGGGACCAAGCAGGTCTGCAAATCCCAAAGCACAAAATCATAAGGACCCCCAGTTCAAACCACAGTGAGACTTCACTCTGCGTCTCCAAAAGCCGAGAAAAACAACAAATCATTATATGGGATTTAAATAGCGAGGCGGTGGAAAATGTTGTGAGAAATAAAGCGTCTCTATTGTTAATAAATATGCTGAAGAATTGCACTGCTAATATGAACAGGAGCAGAGCCACAGTGCCCACCAAATTCTAAATATCTCAGCACAGATATTTACGTTGTTTATGTTCTTCATGTTTTCAAATTTACAGTAAATTGAGCACTGAAGAAGCTGTCCTAAATATTTTTAATGTGAAGATTATTTTAACTGCTTTTCGGAACCAGGGATAGAAAAAGGCATAAAGAATTGGATTAAGTCCAAAGTTGACTTCAGTTAACAACACAAAGGCATTCCTGATGACACGCGTGATCGGTTTACTAAAATCCGCACTCAAAGAGAAGATATTAAGAGGCAGCCAGCAGATAATAAAAGCCCCCACGACTACTCCTAATGTTTTTGCGGCTTTTCTTTCAGACGGTTTTGATATTTTTCTGTCACTCAACTGCACAGTTTGCCTCTTTTCTATCATACAGTTGATGGCTCTTGAATGGCTTCTTGCAACTACAAATATTCTGATATAAAAACCAATCATTAGTGAGTAAGGTATAACAAAAATTATGACTATAATAAAAATGACCATTTGTTTAGAAGAGTAGAGGGCACACGTTGGTTCACATAGCACTGTTTCAAAAGCAGAGAAGCACAACTGTATCAATGTAATGAAAAGTGTGAAGAGCCACACTACAGCAATGCTGATGGCTGCAACACTCAAAGTTATTTTTGAGCTGTAAAAGAAAGGATGGCAGACAGCAATGTAGCGATCAATGGATATTAAAACCACATTATATATCACAACTACACTGAGAAAATTGGCAAGAGTGACATACAAATAACAATAAATAACTCCAAAGTACCAGCAGGAGTCAATCACAAGATTCAAAGTGATGGGCATCACAAAGAAACCCACTAAGAGATCAGCTGCTGCAAGTGAGAGGATCAGAAGATTAGTCGGCGTGTGCAGCTGAACAAAATGAGAAACAGAAATGATGACAAGAAGATTTCCACAAACTGTCAGTAAAGTTAAAAGAAACGTGAAAATATAAAAAAGAACATAAACCTCAGTGTCATAAATCACTTTTACAAGGTGACAAGATGCATTACTGCCAGGAAAGCAGCGCACACGTTTCAGCTGATTCAGGTCCATGTGTGTCCCCTGACTGAGCCGTCCTGCCTGCACACTGAGATGTTTATACACTGAGGCCCTGCGACTGCCATATTCTCTCTGCTGACGTAATTCACATGAGGCGTCTCTCTGCTGTGTGTTCTTCACAAAATCTCTCAGGATGTTTGTTTGTTCATTTCAGTTCTTACTCACTAATGAGTTCATCAAATCTCAGATGTCTTCATTATATTTGTTTGTCAGGAGCAGCACAGGCCTGCAGTGTCCAGCAAACATGCCACGCTGGGCCAATGTGGGAAGGAGATGTTTGGGCTTAAAACTGTGACCACCTGTGGTGCCCAATAATAGCAGCCAACATGGGCAGCCCACCGTGACCCCCAGTTTGTGGTTTATTTTGGGCAGGTCACATTTAAAGCTTTTTCTGTGAAGCCCAGCTGGAGTTTCCCTGTGGCAGGACTTTATTCTTTATCACTTTTAAAACAAGCTTTATTTTTATTTTGTAAAGTTGGAGCCTTTCGAGCGCTGTATACACATACTGTATAAGAAACCCATTTCAGACCAGTGGTATTGAGACAGGCCCCTGGACACAACTTTTGTGTGATTGTTTGTTAGAGTCACAGCAGGTTTATGAAGGCACAGCTTATGATAGAGGAAGCTCTCCGACATTGTTGTTCACACGCAGTGTTTATTGAAGAGACGAGTGTTTCTGTGTCAACCGTGTTACTCACCTGTCATTGCTTCATACACCTGAGTGTCCATGAAGGGTTTCTTCTGCTCAGACCCCTTATATCAAATCTGCTGTGCATCTCTCTTGGCCTGCAAACCCCTCTAAATTCTTGCAGTGATAGAGCTGGCATCTGCTCCTCCACCAAGGACATGTATTTCAACTCCAGCTTACTTGTTTATGTGATTTATATAAATTGTAGACGACAGCTCACACATACTGAGGCCACTCTGGTCCTGTGTCACCTGCCAACTGCACAATGTCTGAGGACCCCTCCAAAGAGACCTGGGGGAAGGTCAAGATGAAACCCCAACACTTTCACATATGTATGTGAGAAGCAGTGGTGCGGCTGTCCTTCCAGTTGTGAGGAGGATTGTGTGGTGCTTTGTTTCAACAACTGTGAATCCTCACAAGCCCCCCAAGTCTTGCCTCCAAGACCACTCTGCTGCCCACAGTGTCTTTTAACACCCTGAAGTGGCGCAGCAGTTACTCTGACTAGTCCATCGGCTCCGACATACAACTCCTGTCATCTCCCTGGGGTGCTGCCCTTTAAGCAGGCTGCTCCTGCCACTACTGCCATTGGAAACACTGGGACCACCAGCACTTCAGACTGCCAGGACCCTGTAAGGCACATGTTCTGCACAGTATGGCCCTTTATTTGCTGTGCACAACTGTTCTCGGTGTGTTAGTTGCTGAACGTGTGTTGATGCGGTTTAGTGCCAATGCTACTGACGTGCCACTCGTGTAATGATAACGTCCTTATACTGTGGGCACAGCACCCGAGTCTTGTGACTGCATTTCCGAACGTGATGTGGACCTTGAGATTTTCTAGATCAGGGGTTCTCAACCCACCCACAACAATAGAAATGTTCCAAAGTACCACTAGCGTTTCTGCTCTTAAATTGTTACTGTATGTGCTGAACTGTTAGAAGGTCCAACTAAAGGTGACATTTCTTTATCTGCCCACTCTCTTGGGTTTGGGGGGGGTTTAACAAGATGGCTTTTGTGCATTGTGTGGGTTTTATCATTTTTCTAATTCATCCCTACAGTTTTCTAATAAATTATATTTTAATGTGTGTACAATAGTGTGGTTTGATATGGAATAAAAAGGAGCAAATCTACAATTCACATGATTTGATTTGATTTTACAGAAAACATACAGTTAATAAGGCCCTGAATTTCAAGTGTGGAATAATCTGATCACCGTGGACGATAAGATCGACTGACCATGTGCGCGTACTAAATATATTCACTTACATGAGAAATAAATATGGCCAACACTAAAAAATCAAACATTATGTTATTGCCGCTTGAATAGGGAACTAGTAAAATAATTTGGAATATTTTAATTACACCGACTCTGAATCTGCTTTTTTAAGAACACAATTTTCAAGTCAGCCTTGTCAGAAAATTACTCTGGTGGCATTTCCTGTATTGAGACCCCATCAGGGTATGTGGGGACATTCGCGGCTTAAGGACAATCCTAAAGAATGAATTGTGCTGACAGACAGTAAATGTAGAACGGAGTCGCATTCTCGCCTGACACTTGTGCCCAAGTTAAGCTTTAGCCATATTTACACTTTAGTTTAGTTCTTTAGTTCTTCTTCATCCAACATCACAGCGAAATTGAAGCCCTGGAACCAGCAGAGCATTCTGGGTACACACCTGGGGGCACTCGTCATACTTTTAATTGTAACTGTGAAGCTCACACTTGGCAAAATTCACCAAGCGAGTATAACCCACCCTACCAAAGATCAATGAAAAGTTCAGTTGTCAAAACGGCATAATCACCGAGGGGGCAAAGCCATACCAATCAATAATGAAATGACCCCCCAACATCACACCCACATGCCCACTCACTCGCTAGATGAAACGACTGGGTGTCCACTCTCTGAAATGAACTCTTAAAAGTGAGATCAATTTTCTGTTAAGGAGCGCCATTCATTACGTCACTCAGGGGCGTGTGGGGGTCTTAATCCGGCCTTACCTGGAGCCATTTCTTGACTTGTAACTGCTTCTTTGTCTTTTTGTTCAGTGTGCTTATCACACCCCACTGTTTACGTTTCTTCCTGCTGCTCTCTCTTTTACCACCCAGCAGTTCTTAGTGTAGCGCAGGTTCAGAACTGCTGGGTAAATCCATCAGATTGACAGTAAATGACTACAATGCTGTCAAAATAAACAGAAACAAAATAAAATTACTAAACATGCAAGAAACAGAATTCTCTCCCTATACATGGCTCACACTGCTCACTAAAGACCAAATAAATCGGCAAGCCTACCATATTTCTGATTATTATGAAATATTCCACATGCAACAGAACCATCTTGGGTCAAAGCTCCAGAAGTGCAGAACAAGTGTGGATGTTGATTGTGGAGCAAACTGAAGGTTTCTGTTGAAAAGACGCTCACGTGTGTGAGGCTGAACGGGAAGTGATTTGCAGAGGTGAGAGGAAGTTCTTCTGTGCGCTTCCTGTGTGTGAGTCCTGCTGTCTTCTTCCTTTGGGTTTGAGCATCTGCTGCTGTGCTGCCTTACCAGTTTCTTTCTTTCTTTCTTTCTTTCTTTCTTTCTTTCTTTCTTTCTTTCTTTCTTTCTTTCTTTCTTTTAAATAAAAAATGTCAAGGGTTAGGAAACATTATAACAGTAAAGTGTCCTCTTTAGTGTCTGAATGTGGAATAGTTGAGGTATACCTCAGCACTCACAGGAGAGCTGACTTGTGGGTTATCTGGATGGGAAGTTTGAATTGGCGCCTCCAAATTGTCACCTGAACTGGCTTGGGTCTCATAGTGGGAAATGCCCAGCCTGATTAGCAGTGCCCCTTATTGGTCAGACACACAAACATTTCCCACCTTAAGCTCAGCGTTCTGTGAAAAGAGAATGGCAAAAACACGGGAAAATAGAAGAATTTCAGCGAATACCAAGAGGAGGCAAAGAAATACGTACTATTTGTTGGTTTAAACAGTGATATAAACAACAAAAGGAAGTTGATTGAGTGACATCGAGTGTCCGAAATAAAAAACAAGTTGTCAGATATCAAAGTTGCCGTGAAAAGGTGAGTTGTAGCCCACCGCCTGAGTGTCATATAAAAGCTTATTAGGGTACACAGAAAAGAAAAAAAAAATAGGAACACAGTGAGAAAAAAGCTTTAATCTCGAAATTTCCACTTAAATCACGTAGTTTATTTTGTCATTAAAGTAGAACATCATCAACTTCATCTTAAAATTGTTTAATTTACTAGTTTCTCAAATCCCATCATAACTAAAGTAGCACGTTAAATGCTTTGTTTTTTTATTTGTTCTTCTATGTGCTCTGTGTGTGAATCACTACATGCTTCTTAAACGGGCTTTCTCTTCCTCCAACAGGACAAAGAATCCATTACATTCATGATATTACAGCTCTCTGAATAATTAAAATACTGAGATGTATACTTGATATCATTTTCATGATGATAGGAATTAAAGCATGTTATTAAACATGGGAACATGGTGGCACAGTGATAGTGATGAGCTGGCACCTCGTCCAGAGATTGTTCCTGCCTGTGCACGACCTTCGATTCTTCAAAACTTTTAAGTAACATTGAAATATCTTTGTAGTACATGTTTAATTATTCTATCCATCTATCCATCCAGTGTCGCGCCAGCACCAGTAAGAATAAAGCACGAGGCAGAAACAATCATTGAACTAGCTAGCGCTGTGACACCGTGTCCTCATATGTTTAATTATTAACAATATAGATTATTTAAATTAAGTGAAAGTTTTATCTGTGTAATATAATAAATATATTTTGCTGCATTTCATCTTAAAAATGATATCGTCATCATATGTAAATATGCACTTCATAAGTGGCTCAGGTTGTGCAATATTATAACTGTATTGCAAGTTTAAAGTGAGGTAATTGTACTTATAAGTCCAAACAGTTCTACCATGAGCACTTGATGGACTGATTGAGTGCGTTTAGAGTTCTTGGGATGAAACTGTTTCTGAACCACAAGGTCCATACAGGAAAGGCTCTGAAGCGTTTGTCGTATGGGAGCTGTTCAAATAGACAGCATGGCTGAGGCAGCGTGTGCTCGATGCTGTATACTGATAATTCTCCTTCTGATCAGCTGCTGTAGAGCTGTGATTCATACTCAGATACAGTGATATAAATACTCTGAGTGGTGCAGTGAGAGTAAGTTGGAAAAAGATGATCTGCTGTGGCAACCCCTAACGGGAGCAGCTGAAAGAAGAAGAAGAAGGTGCAGTGAGAGTAACAACGCTAAAGCAGCTGTGGTGTTTAGAATAGTTTGACCATTCTGTTGGCCATTATATTGTTACAGGTTAATTACAATCAGATGCATTAAACTAATAAACAATATGTAGTTAATTTCAGTGTATATGACAAAGCCGCCTCAGGGATGTGGTTCTAAAACAGAAAGGGAAACAACACAGGAACAGTAGCACTGCTTTGACGCTGGGTGCTGCCAGTTTGCAAAACCGAGCGGAGAACTTGCGTACACCAGGGTTTGAGCTACCATGAAAATATGTGTGGCTTTACGGCAAGTTTAGGTTTTATACATCACGATTTGAGCGTGGAAACGAGAGTACGCACATACTCACTGTTTATACATGAGGCCCCAGGTGAGTTTCTATGTGCTTTGATCACTTTTGTTTTAAGGTGAGCCACTGTGTCCATAGCATCTCTCAAGGTCACATTATAATGTGATGTTAGCTGATCTAAATTGTTTTCCACGTTTACGTTTGATGTTAACTGATCTAAATGGTTTTCCACAATTACACTCGACTTCCTCAAAGTATCTATAAATTTTGAAGCAGAATTACAATCTAGATGTTGCACTGTCTTTGTTTTAACCTGTGAGTGCATTGTCAAGGGCAGGAATAAATCAAATGTAATTAAGTAGTGATCGGAAATAACTTCATTTAATGGAGTAATATTTAAATTTTGAATTTCAACTTTGTAAGTTATAATTAAATCAAATGTGTGGTTATGATTATGAAATGGAACTTTGACAATCTGGTAAAATGCTACTGAATTTAAAAAATATTTTTAAAAAAATTTTAAATAAAAAAAAACGTTTGCTAAAAGTGTCAGTTTCCACATCAATGTGTACATTAAAATCCCCCATCAGTACAATGTGATCATAATTTATAGCTAAATCAGATAAAGGTTGCTAAATTCAGTCATGAACAATGAATATGGCCCTGGTGCTCTGTAGATTAGCACTATAATTGTGTTAGAATGTGTTTTAATATTTAAAATGAATGCTTCAAAGGATGTGAAGTTGCCTAAATTTTTAGACGTGATTTGCATTTTGTTACAATGAATTATTCCAAGTCCTCCTCCTCGACCAAAATCTCTAGACTTATGAAGGAACGAGTAGCCATCTGGTGACGCCTCAGCTAGGGGGACAGTGTCACATTTACTAAGCCAGGTTTCAGTGAGAAGACACAGATCAGATTTTGTACTTAATATAATATCATTTACCAAAACAGCTTTAGTGCCAAGAGAGTGAATGTTCAATAAGCAGCACTTAAAACTGCAGGCTTCTTTCTGAACTGCTGATATATTTTTTGTTTTAATTTGAAGTAAATTTCTATTACAGATGACCCTGGTGGAGGGTCTGGTTTTATCCCTTGGTCTAATTATACACCTTATTTTTTGGTTATCAAGTAATTTAAGGTTTGTATCAAGACTAAATTTACTGGATGCCCCACAACAGGGATTATGGGTAACAGCGTCAGGATAGTAACAGGTGGGATAAACAACAGGCTATGATTTAAGATCACATGACTGCGGCCTGGATGGTGCTCTAATCAGTCAACCAGGCAGTTTTGCTTGCATATTTTGGGATAATATATAAGATCCCCTCCAGTTAGGATGAAGAACATCTCTTTTGAAAAATCCAGGCCTTTCCCAAAAATCATCCCAATTGTTCACAAACGCGATGCTTTTATTTGCATACCAGGTTTCTAGCTAGCAGTGAAGGGAATGCAATCTGCTATAAATCACATACCCTCTATATAATCTTGGTAAGGGGCCAGATACAACTAAATTGGCCATTTTCTTTTAGCTTTGGTGCATAAAGAGATGAAGTTGCTCTTTAATTCCTCAGATTGCTGTAAATAAATATCATTAGTGCCGACATGCAGCAATAAGATAGATACTTCATCGTCGGCGACACGGTCCAATGCGGCCTCTATGTCAGAAATCTTGGCCCCTGCGAGGCATTTAACATTAACTGCTGGTTTAACATAGTTTGGAATTCTAACATTCCGCATTATGGAATCGCCAATGCAATTCTTATTCTCAGTTTCTACATTTTGGATTCTTAGACGCCCGTCTTACTGTTACCCACTCACCCTGTGGGTGAATTGGTGCTGCTGACTTCGGCCGCACACTAAGTACAGTGGGACCAGGAGAGACTGAAGCCGAATCAGAAGTAGCCGAATTGTGTAAACAAACCGAGTTGATCCAATTTTCGGTTTGCCTAATCGCTATCAGATTCCTAACGCGGTCTTCCAATTCGCATATTTTCCCGATTAACTCTAAATTAACTCAACACTTTTGGCAGGTGAAGCTGTCTACACTGTTGACCGGAAAACCTGAACTGTACATGCTGCAGGACACACAACATATAAACGTGCCCTCAACGGGCAGAGAGCAGATAGAACTTAGATTTAGTGTTGATGTCATCATCTTTTTTTTTTTTTAGTTACTTAAGTGCTTACCGCTTCAGCTGAATCACTAAGAGACCGTTGGCTTTAAGTTTCCATCACCTGCTGAGCGATCGACTTTAATTTCTCACTGCCAGTTATTTCTACTGGTCAGCTGCCGCCTTTACTTCCGATGAACTTGCTCGGCTGTTTGCAAAGGGCTACGTGCCTGTGGGAGACACCGCTGCTCTGTGCTTCCGCTCGCTCACTCCACTCTGTGCTTCCGCTCTTTACTCACCTTTA
This sequence comes from Erpetoichthys calabaricus, assembly GCF_900747795.2. NCBI lineage: Eukaryota > Metazoa > Chordata > Cladistia > Polypteriformes > Polypteridae > Erpetoichthys > Erpetoichthys calabaricus. Next base: position 315,874,582 of record NC_041396.2, on the reverse strand, counting down.
CTGAGGGAATCCTGGTTAGTTTCTTTTCCTCCACTTAGTAATATGCTTAAATTCAGTGGGTCGTCACGTCTGAGCTGAGGTCTGAGTCGGATGGGTTGGGGGCTGGACACCTCCAGACATGGTCCCCGGTGGACAGCCACACTGCCAACGGTGTGGACACCGGTACACATGCAGGCTCATTTCGGGACTGCACAGTGTCTCATCTCCAGGGGCACGTCCCCACTCTCTGGGAGCACACAGAGGTGCTGGGGTAATGGTCCGATGCCCTTTCTCTCACCACTGACTGGCCCCTTCTTTGCTCAGTTAAGCAGGGGAATGTCAACACCCCCCTATGGTACAGGACAGCATGCAGCAGCCATACACCACAGGTCTGATCTTAGGGGGACAAAGAGGCCTGGGTCCCTGTGAACTCCCCAGCCGCGTTAACAGCAAGCAGTGGCGATTGATCAGAAAGGTGACCCTCAGACAGGCGTGGCCACAGGAGGGACCCAGGGCTGAAAAGTGTCCTACAATTAACATTAGTTCTCGCAGCTAACTGCGTACTTCATCAACACACAAGCCGAGTGATCCACCGCCAAGTTTAGTCTCTCTCATGTCTCTTGCTATCAAATCACTGGTACACGGGATAGACTGAAGGGTCGGGCAGTAGGATGAGAGGTCCAGGAAAAGATAGAATTGAAAAAAAATGCTAAGTCCCCCTGTGTCTTAACTTAGTGCAAAACTTAGACCTTCCTCCTGCCACCCCTGTCTCAATATGCCAGATGCCTGGGATCTTCCATCTATGGGGTTTCCCATTCATTTGGGACTTGGTCATTTTTTGAGGTCCTAAAATGCTCATCACCGAAAATCTCTGGGATGGTATCAACTCAGACCAGAGCCCTGGGGAGGGTACCGGACAAACCCCCAGACCAGGCCAGGGAAGATGAATCGAGGGGATCATCCTGTCAGCACCTCTCAACAGCCACTGGCCGACAGCAAAATCTCCCTACTAATGACAGAGCGTTGGACAGCCGCCAGGGGTCAGTTTTGCTTCCTCCGGGCCTCTGGGGATGACATTGAAGGAGAGAGGTTCATCCCATGGCAAATTCATTAGGGTATCGGGCCAATCCAGATATAACCCAGCCACCCTGCTTCTCCCCCAGGCAAAGAAAGGCAGACCCAGATCTTGCCTGGCCTCCCCGGTTCTCTCCCAGACACGGCCAGGCCAGCCTTGGTCCCTCCTGAGCTCCGGCTGCCGGAGAAAGGTTTTCTAAGTTTCAACCTTAAAGGTATCTTTGGCAGAGGTTGTGGGTAGGGGCACAGTCAACCTGGCCTTGGCCCCTCCAGGGTTCTGGTGGCCATCTGAGGGGAGCACAGAAAATTTTTCTAAGTCCCCTCCAAAACTGCCTTTGGGAGGGTTCCAGGCTGAAATGAATTTTGCCCCGGTTGATTTCAGTCACTTAACACTTCCAGAAAAGTGCCACATGACCAGAACATCACTCAAAAATGCATTTAGGAGGGATACCGGAGCATCCTCAAATTAGTCTAGGGTGCTTGGTTCACCACCCAGCATGAATGGTGCTCCGCCAAACCCTTAAGACTTTCAGGGCTCGTTAAAATTTTAAGTCCCATTTTTCACCTGGCATAAGGAGGCCGCTTTGGGACCTCCATGAGAAAGTTACTGATAGCAGTTTGCCTAGGACTTATTTATTTGTAATGTGTCAAAAACACTCATTGACAGTGATATGCAGGGACCTTCCACCTCGGATGTGACTTCCGTGAAGGATACCAGTAGATCTGAGAGTCTTAGCAGAGAAAGGTGAGGGGAGACAGCTGTAAGGACCTGATTTCACTCCCATAGAGGAACTGGGTGCAGAGCCCCTTAGACCGAGGGTCATACCGCTGCTGTATGTGACTGCCACTGGTAACTCTGATTGAGGGAGCCATCACTGACCGCTTAGGACTTCCAATGCCGTCCAGAACATGGCAAAGGGATTTCTACACATTTTGGCTGGTTTTGCCAACATGACCAAAGGCTTTTCAGATACTTTATCAGTTTTTCAAGCTTCAGCTTAAATGACAGAAGATTCCTGGGGGAGAGGGGGAGGAGGGGCTTGAACATTTTTGACACCTTTGGAATTTGTTAGGCTTTTTTAAATTTTCAATTCCCCCCACCCAGCCCAACACAGGACCTCAAGGTTTACAGTAGGGAGATGGTAGTGGTGAAGTTTTGACTCCCCCCAGTGTTATGATTAGGCTAACACCCGTGTGAGCGGTGGGTTGGGTTCAAGATGGGTTGCTGATCAGGGTTCAAGTGTCAGTTCTGATTCAGCTGTGGTTCATGGAAACAGTGTTGGCCAGAGTCCCAGTGAGGGCTGCATCTTTTAGAGGGGGCCAAGCCACGTAATTTGACACCTCACTTGGACCCCCTTTTATCCCGACTGTGGTTTCAAACACCCTCGTGAATGGTCAGAATAGGGTTAGGGAAGCCATGAGGGTTAGTCCCCATTCTGGGTTGCTCTGGGAATCGGGTAAGAGAGGACATGACAATCTAGTGAGCGACATAGCACACTGGGAATGGACCTGTACTCGAAAAAGATGGCATCAAAAAAAGGACACGAAATATTTCAAGAAATTTAAATAAAAAAACTGTTAAAAGAATCAAAATCTACACATTCCAAACCCCAACAGAGGAGAGTAGAATAAAAATGACATTTTAAGTATGTCATAACACGCAGACGTACGTCATTTCCTGGAAATCTGAGCTTTGAGAGAAGAATAGTGCAGGTGAGCCATGGCAGTGGATGGAAGGTCTGCATTTTTTTGTAAATATTAGAGATGGCATTTCAAATAAAGTTGTGTTCAAATGTGGCACAGTGAGATATAAAGGATGAGTACAACTGAGTCTGGGTGGGCAACGATGAGGGGTCAAAACAGGAAAAGTCAAACAAGTAAGTGCAGCAAAGTGAAAAGCAATTGAGAAGCAACAACATGTTGTGTGCCCACTTGATCTTTAGCACACTGGCAGGGGTCTCATTCATGACCGACTGTCACTGTGACCTCAGGATTGTGGATCTGAAAGTCACCAACATGTGGATACCACAGCAGGGCTGCATGATGGGATTTACTGTGAACTCCACCAGCATGGAGGGCTGTGAGGTTTGGTGCACTTTCTCTATGAAGAGTGACTCTGTCGTGGACCCCCTTTATCACTCTTTTCAGTTTGTAACAGAGACATGAACAACAAAATAGTTTTTGAAATTGACAACATTCTTTATTTTATATAGCGACCCTCAATAAGTAAAGACAATTGAGTGACTTTAGTATTACGTGAATAAACACAATGACTTACATTTACAGCGTCACACACACAGCACATTTAACAAATGTCAATCAGCCTGGAGTGACGTTAACAGACCACCGGCCTCCTGTACACGAGGGGTTAGCCAGTGCGCTGGGCTTTCAGGTTTAAATAAATGTGACATAAATTGTCATTTCACAGAAAGGCTTTATATATTTGTGATGTGTCCTACAGTCCTACAGAAGTCACAGCAGTACTTAGCAGTCCTGTGTGTTTATTATGGGGCTGATTATCAAACATTTTAATAATTAAACTCAATTCATGTAAAGAATATTGATGTGCAGTAAGAAACACAAACAGAATACACTGATAACAATATGAGAAACAAAAGGAGACACTTCTCGAATTTGAAGAAGCTGCTCAGTACTGATTAGTAACACACAGAACACATAATATACAAAATAAATAAATACAAATTGTTAGCACTAAATATTACGGTGCACTGCCACCAAGGTATAAAACTTACATTAAATTAATTACTGAAGACGCGGGGCTTAATATTTTAAAGCTCAATATTATTTCAATTGCTTTTCTGAACCAGGGATAAAAAAAGCATAAATAATTGGACTAACTCCAAAGGTCACCTCACTTACTAATATTAAGAAGTTCCTAATATCAATCAAGGTAAGTGTAGTAACATCAACAGAAAGATCAAACAAACTGAAAGGTAACCAGCAGACCATAAAGACGCCCACCACCAGTCCGAGGGTCTTTGCTGCTTTTGTTTCAGGCGCTTTAGGTGCATTTGGATTGCTGCTCTCCACCGACTGTGTCTTTGCAATCATCCATTTAATGGCTTTAGAATGCCTTTTGGCAACTAGAAATATTCTTGCATAAGAACAAATCATTGCTGAATATGGGATAATAAAAGTAAATATTAAGAGAACAACACTGGCAAAGTTGTATCCATATAGCTCCTTCACACACCCCTGTGTCAATATAACTAAAATATACAAAAGTGAATGTAAATATAAGTGAATATAACCACATCACTGCAATGCTGATCTTTGTGATATTCAGTTATTTTCGAGCTATAAAAGAATGGATTGCAAACAGCGATGTAGCGCTCAATTGATATTAACATCACATGAGTAATAATGGCAACACTGAACAAGTTACCAAGTACCACATACACATAACAGTAAATCAGCCCAAAATACCAGCAGGTTTCTATTTGTCCAAACAAAGAAATGGGCATCACAAACAAACCCACCAAGAAATCAGCCGCTGCAAGTGAAAGGAGCAGAAAATTAGTCGACGTGTGGAGCTGCAAGAAATGAGAGATAGAAATGATGACAAAAAGATTTCCACAGATGGTGACTGAAATCAAAATAACACATAAAACATAAAAGAATACATAGTCTTCTGTTTCATAAATTAATCTAGAGCAAGAGGCATTGTTATTAGGAAAGCAGTAACCAAACTTTGGCTTCTTAAATTCCATTTCATTGCCCTCAGTAATTCCACGTTTACCCACAGACACGCTAAGACTGCTGTACCTGACCACAGGCATCTGCAGGTGATATTTAAACAGTCTCTAAAAGGATTACCACAGCCTCTCTGACATCTCATTATTGTCAGATGTTGTTTTTCAGTCCCAATGAACCCCAGGGGACTCATTAGTCCTCATTGTTTGTTTTGTCAAATAACCTTCTACCCCCGACACACACACATAAACAGTCCCAGTGCGGCAAAAGCTGCTGAAATCTCAAAATCACTTGAAGGTATGTGTGAACCATTTTAAGATGTCACTAATTATTTTAAGGTTCCTTTAAATAATTTAGACATATCTTGAATTAAATTACAGACATGAATGAATGACAGACATGCTTTAACCACGTGACGTCTCTGTCATTTCAGGACTGACTTCGTAAAATTACTTTTGGAAGGTTTCGGCAGGTCTTAGCAAAGCCCGGAAAGTAACGTCGGGTCAAAGACCTGTTCAGAAACCAAATAATACGCATCATTGTGAAGTTCAGAGGGTTCCTGCCTGATGGACATGTCGTGTCACACATCAAACTAAACAATGCGGATCGTTTCTGTGAAGTATTAATATTCACATTTACGTTGTGTTTGGATCTGTGGGAACCATTTAACATGTAGACAAAATTAAAATCATCAAGATCTGTGTTGATTGAAAATAGTTTTTCGTTTACATTCATGAAACAAAGTGTACAATATACAGTAGTCTTGCTTATCCTACCTTTGCTTATCCGACATTCCGTATTATCCGACGTTCCACCGCAAAAAAAAAACCCCAAAAAAATGCATCAATCGCGTTTTGAGAGTAGTCTATTTTTTGTTGCTCCTGACTCTACCGCAGCTAATTACAGTGGAACCTCGGTTTGCGAGCATAATTCGTTCCGGAAACGTGCTCACGGTCCAAAATACACGTATATAAAAGTGCATTTCCCCATAAGAAATAATGGAAACTCAGATGATTCGTTCATCAACCAAAAACTATTCAAATAAAAGTGATTAATACGAAATATAAAGTAAAAATACATAAAACGAATTAGCCTGCGCTTTACCTTTGAAAAGAATCATGGCTGGTGTGAGTGAGTTTCTAAACTCTTGTGGGATTCCACCCAACAGGACGACACGTGGAAGAGCGTCGCAAAGCAATCGCAGTCTCCCAGAGCTGTAGCAGTTCGCCGTAAAAGCGAATCTGAAAAGATCGTGGACCTGCTATAAGTGCCTGCCGTTGATGGGTGATACAAGGAACAAGGAACATTATAAATGCCCTGCGCACCAACCTGGCCATGACCCTGCCAGACTGCTGTGTCTGTGTATGGGACAGTGGCAGATCCCGCAACAATAAATAACCACGCTGTTGCTATTTCAAGCTGAATAAAGCTGGTGATGCTAAAGTACTGAGACTCGGCTTTGTGTTTTCAGGTGCAAGACGGGGACTCACATGTCACAGCACGCACGTCACACCACACACACACACACGCAGTCACAATGCTGTAGTAAACAGTATACGCTCGTACGGATGTTGACTATATGAGTGACGGAGTTAAGGCTCTAGAAACTGCAACTAAATACATTGAGCAACAAGAAGAAGCTACAGGAATCGACATAATGATGCGAAATGCAAAAATGGCGAGACTTGGCAGTGAAGAAACGGCACTCATCAGGAAAGCAGACTACGATCAAAAATTTCTTTAAATCATCACAGGACTGAACTTTTTAAGTACAGTACATACTGTATTTAACTTCAGACAATTCTGTAACTATAAGTTCATTTTTTCAGTTAATTTTTTCTGTTGTTTTGTTGTAAAACATGATTATCAGGTTCGTAATGTGTGAAATTATAACATAGTTTGACGTTTAATAGGCTTTTACTTAACACCTCTCATTAATCCAACATTTTCGCTTCTCTGATGTTCTGCTGGCCCATTTATGTCAGATAAGCGAGACTCTACCGTAATTACAATGTTTGCACCACGTTAGAGTTTAGTAAAACATTAATAATAAAAGTGATTATGTTTTTTAAAATGTACTGTGCATGTGTGCAATATTGTTTTAAACCAATTTAGAATCAACATTTAAGCCATTCCAATATTTTTAAACATGTACTGTATATGAAGACAACGGCAATACATATTCTACACTGAATTATGCTATATATTAAATGCCTTATATAGAACTGCTCTAGTTTTTGTCACTTATTATTATAAACGATGGGCCATCAAAAGAAAAAAAATAAAAATACTAATAAGAACACAATGTATTTATATTGCACCCTTCCTAAACAAATGAGTTAAAAACAAAAGAATGGAGTCAGCTGATGTCATTAATGTTGGGAGGTCAGTCCACAGTCAGGGCGCTATATACAGCTGAAGGCCCTGCTGTCACCCACAGCGTGCCGGTTAGTGGGGGGCACAGAATCGGAGGACCTTAGTGGGCAGGTCAAGAACAGAATCTGATGTTCAGTCCTGTAAGACACAGAGAGCAGTGAAGGTGCAGCAGGATGGCTGGGATGTGCTCGCTGTTGGTGGTTTGTGTCAGGACTCTTGCAGTTGAGTTTTGAATCAGCTGGAGGTCTGATATAAGATTATATTATTATAAAATTAAGATAACTTAATTAATATATTATAAATTAAGGCATGAGGGTTTCCCTGGACATGACATAAGCTACATAGGGTCTGGTGATGGGTCCAAGGATTTCATTCCAATACCTAATGGCAGTCAAGGTGCTGTTGTCTAGACCTATAGGTCTGTGCGTCCCACCATGGATATGCCTCCCCAGACTGACCATCACTGACCCACCACCAAACCGCTCATGCTGAACGATGTTACAGGCAGCATAACGTTCTCCACGGTTTCTCCAGACCCTTTCATGTCTGTCACATATGCTCAGGGTGAACCTGCTTTCATCTGTGAAAAACACAGGGAGCCCGCCAGTGGTGGACCTGCCAATTCTGGTTTTCTATGGCAAATTCCAATCGAGCTCCATGGTGCCCAGTAGAGGACATTGGGCCCTCAGGCCACCTTCATGAAGTCTGTTTCTTTTTGTCAGAGACATTCACACCAGTGGCCTGCCTGCTGGAGGTCATTTTATAGGCTCTGCCAGTGCTCATCCTGTTCCTCCTGTCCTCATGATGGGATAAGGACCTTCTGCGAGAGGACCTGTCCAGCTCTCCTACAGGAACTGCCTGTCTCCTGGAATCTCCTCAATGCCCTTGAAACTGTGCTGGGAGACACGGCAAACCTTCTGGCAATGCCACGTATTGATGTGCCATCCTGGAGAAGTTGGACTACCTGTGCCAGCTCTGTAGTGTCCAGGTATGGCCTCAGGCTACTAGTAGTGACACTGAGTGTAGCTAAAAGCAAAAAATAGTGAAAAAACAATCAGAAAAGATGCGGAGGGAAAAACGTCAGTGGCCTCCCTCCAGCTGGTAAACCATTCATTCCTGTTTTGTGGGTCGTCTGCTACTTCACTGAGCAGATCAGTAGCCCACAAGTGTCATTGACTTGATGCTGTACTCCTATTATAAAGGGTTCCTTTCATTTTTTTGAGCAGGATATTTTAAGGTAATATTGTGGTTTTCTAAGTCACTACACAAATTACTGAAATACACTCATTGATAATTTAGATAGCCCCCCCCCCCCCACACACACACACTTCAGTCCTTCACAAATGTAGTAGTTTACAAACATCGTATTTTAATTTCTCTTTGAGAAGCATGAAAAATAATTGTGTTGAATCTCAACTTATGATGACATTTTTGCTATGTATGTACTATCAGATGGTCACCTTATCTTAACACGCAATGTAAATAACCTGTTTACTCTTCACCCTCAGATCACATTCTATTTGTTTATCAAGCAGAACTGAATATTTTCATTTTCTACACAATCCTGTAATAACTGTACAGTTCACACAGTGAGACACACAAACACACACTCACCATGCATACACACTGCAGATGCCATCATTGGTTCCCCTGTGGATTGGACTATTGAATCGACACAATGGCTGTAGATACTGGGGTCTTTGGCACATGTCGTCCCAGTAGCAAGTGAGGTGTCACCAATGGTTTACCCTGCTCCTCTCCTTCTCCCTGTTCCAGTCTCGGTTCAAGGTTCTGAGATGTTCAATATGTTGAAACAATTGCCTGTGGCCAGCATCCAGTGTAATGTTTTGTCTAAATTCTCCACTCCTCTGTTTGTAGCATTATAGTCCATTATCATTTCTGGCCATGGAGTCTCCTGTCCCTGTGCAGATCACATTGTGCACCAAGGATGTGTCATTTGTTTAGACAAACTTTAATGTCTTCACTGGCCTATTCTGTGTGGCCAGCAGTTGAGATGGGAGCTCTGGCTTATTTGTCCTTATTGTGCAAAGCATTGTTACCTTCCTCTTGAGGAGCTCCTGTCCCAGTTTGTGTAAAAGTAAGTTATTACATATGGAGTTGTGGTCATGCAGCTTATGTCATGTCCAGGGTAACCCTCACGACTTCATTTCTCACAGGAGTTCCTCCATCTGACTTCTCTTTGTTAATGAAATGACATCCTCTGCTCTTCTGTACCTCTGTGCTTCCCCTTGAGCAAGTTATTCATAGCTTTGGTCTGGCTTATCATTTTTATGCAGATGATGCTTAGATCTATTTCAGTGTTAAAAGTGACACTTCATCACAGCTTTCTCAGCTCACAACTTGCCTCAGTGAAATTAAATTAAAATTAAAACTTTTTAATTTAAGAGCAAAACTCTTTAAAAGTAAATTGTAACATAACTGAACTCCTGCAAAGTGGCACTAAAGTGTAACTTAAGAAAACAAGCAACAGTTCAACCATTCTTGGTGATGATGTCATCAGACCTTCTCGGTGTCACTTTGATTCCTCCTTTTCTTATTTCATTCTTGTAAGCCACATTAAGAAACTTCCACCTGTGTTACATTTCTTATGTTTGTTCATTCCTCTCCTTTTCTAATGCTGAGAATCCGGTGTCTGCTTTTATCATATCCAGCATTGAATATTGTAAGTCACTACTGGCAGGTGCCCATTATAATCTCATATCACAGCTCTAGCTGATTCAAAACTCAACTGCAAGAGTCCCAACATGGACCACCATCAACGAGCGCATCCCAGCCATCCTGCTACACCTTCACTGCTCCCTGTGTCTTACAGGACTGAATATCAAATTCTGTTCTTGACCTGCCCACTAAGATCCTCTCATTCTGTGCCCCCACTAACCTGCACGCTGTGGGTGACAGAAGGGCCTTCAGCTGTATATAGCGCCCTGACTTTGGACTGACCTCCCAACATTAATGACATCAGCTGACTCCCCTCATTCATTTGTTTAGGAGGACATTAAACAGACCTGACATTCGGCCCCTCTGTCAGTTTACCTCCTCTGTCTGTCCAGGTACTCAGGGTTTGCATTTTTATCACAATTTATGTTATTTGTTCAAGATTTATTTTTTGTAGTATTATATGTTGTATTTTAGTCTGCATTATTGTCTTTTATTCTATTTGAATGTTTTGTATATCCTGTATTTATCTTTATTTAGTGAAGATATTATTTGTAGCCAATGTTATAATCGGTCCTGTTGTTCTTTTTGAATTTTGGGCAGGGTGCTACATAAATAAATTGTGTTCTTTTTAGTATTTTTATTCTTTTGATGGCCCATCGTTTATAATAATAAGTGACAAAAACTAGAGCAGTTCTATATAAGGCAATTAATATATAGCACAATTCAGTGTAGAATATGTATTGTCGTTGTCTTCACATACAAAACTTTGCATATGTTTCATTCTACGTTTTTCTTGATTCGATTTAATAAAGAAGAAACGATTATCTTCGACTTTTAGATACGCATTAATAATGTAATGTTGCAAAAGACGTTGACCCAAAATATTATGTGGGTGTTATTTGTTTATCCAAATTTGTGTGTTTCATATTGAAGGACCATCTTGTTTCGCCATCAGGGAAAAGCAAAGCAAAGAGTAAAGGATCGGAATAAGGCGAATTATTAGACAGAAATGACGAATTGTGCTGTGCTTTTGGATAAACACGTATATCAACTCTGTCTTTAATATCTCTGTCTTTTAAAACTATTATTGCTGACAATTCATCACATGTTGGTTTATTATAAATGCGACTGTGATCTTTCAGATTCGTATAGAAATCCAAGAAAACTTCTTTGCCTGTGTTTTGCAGATAAATTTCATGTAAAGTGTGATACTTTTGGACGTATGGATTTGTATCCATTATTGGCTGTAGAATTTCTATTACGTCTGATCATTTAACTTTTTTGATTCTATTTTGCATTGCTTCTCCATGATCATAAATTTAATTCTGACCGAATTGTGGTTTCTTTCAAAATTGAACTTGTCATAGCTTTTATTGTTGTGGGACCACAGATTCTCATAGCGTATGGTCCAGAATTGTGTAAATCTACATTTTGAGCTTTGAATGATATGAATGTGAACATATTATTGTAGATTCAGATATTTTGCCTGTAGTGTTTGTGGATTTCACTTTCACCAAACAACAAATCTTTTATTTCTCACAGATACACCTCTTCATTGGGAAGAAACACTACTTTTCCCTGGTGGCAACATGAATTAGACAATCTACAAGTCTCTGACTTAAACTTTAAGTACTTCTATCATATCACCTATTTCCATATATTCAATATCTTTTCATTGTTACGTTATTTCACTAGTAATAATTTCCGTTTGTTAGTGCTAATGCGATCTTTACTATCAATTTTTTCAGACTTTTGAATTTTACTACTTTCATAATCTGTAACCTGCTCTGAATTGCGCCATTTTTGAACCTCTTTACGACGTTCTACTTTGTCTTCTACTCTTTGTCTTTTATTTCTGACCCCACTTGGACCTGCTAGGTTTTCAATTCTACTTGGTCTGTGCTGATTATTACTTTCCTTATTTTCTGAATTTGCACTTAGATTATTATTGTTCTTTTTTGAATTCTTTTCTTTCCAACGTTTTTGTGCCTCTTTTCAATGTGCTGCCCTTTCTTCTTTGCTTAGTCATTGACGTGTCATCTAGAATGTATAAAATTATTGTCCAGAAAAGGACTACAACGAATGAAATGAATAAATTGTATGTATAAAAATACTGTCCAGAAAAGCTTCTTTAAAGGCTGAAACTGAGGACTTTTCATAAATGACTTAAAATGAGGAAAAAACATAAAAATTTATAAGAGCTGAGAGCGCAGAAAGTGTGTCTGACAAAAACATTCACATGAATGAGAGGTGAGAGGACCGTGAACATGGGCCGTTAACCTGAAATGGTTGACAGGAGGGCGGGACTTGAAAAAATCTCTTGGCAAAAATCTTGTCTCGTCTCAAGATTTTCTTTTATAATAGAGAGACAAACCCAGGTCGAAGAGAAGCCATTGGGACATCACAGTCATCGTCCAGTTATTCAGTGGGGGATTGCTGCTGACTGCAGTTCCAAATTCGGTAGAGTGCAGAAGGCATTCTACTTGCAGAAGGCCTCTGGCTTCTAGAAGTTCCCGGACCATAGACTCACAAATCACAACGATTAAATAGTTATTTTTCAGTTCTGGTTCAGTTCTGGCCCAGGAAAAGAAAGCAATCCCTATAATACTAAAAAAAGTAACTATAAAAATGATCTTGGCGCGAGCTCCTCCTGCCTTTGTGGGGTCAACTATTACATGTCTAAGAACTGTATAAGGTTCTCACTAAAAAGTAGTTCTCCTTGCATTATGCTAACTACTTTGTGTACATATAAATTATATAAGTAATTAAAATGTTTCTGATTAATATTGCTACTCTGAAGCTAAGTTAGGCCTTAGGACATGCCTGTCCTGCTGTTAAGACCACAGATGGACATCTTCCCCTTAAGGCTTATTTGATCAGCAGATTGGATGGCTTCTCCCTTGGCCTGGGTCATCACAGGAATATCTGTCTTCTTTTTTCCCTGTCTTTCCGGGACGGCTGCTACAACGCAATGGTGGAGTGCAAAGCCATTGTTGTAAGTGGAGGTTTAGCTGTCACCCAGTTAACTGCTTGATTGACTCCTCCAAAGATTACTTAACTTTGTCCCAGTAGTAGGATATGTGGACTCCGTCAGGTCCCTCTTGTAGTTCTGCATTGTGCTGAAGGTAAATCGTCTGCTGATAAAAGACGCAGCAATCTTCTTATTAGTAAAGTTTTGCAATAGTGTTGATATAGATCTGTTGTTTATGTCTGGCAGTGCCATGCTGACAGTGTGTGCACCCAAAAATAAGTCTGTCTTCATTCTCAGTACCATGCACCATAACGCGGAGTACAGGCAAGATCGAAAAAAAAAACATGTTCAGATGATAGCTCATATACACCGTCAGCACGGTGATGCCAGATCTGAACACTAGCGGGGTGAATTGCTCGCATACTTAAGTGACTTGAGCTGCAGGTGGAAGTCCCATTTTACTTTATGGTGCCAAGCAGAGTTGCAGTCTATTAGCCAGTCAAAGCGCTGTGAAGAAGCTATCTGTCGTTATGGTTCTGCCAGTCTGATAGCAGTCATGGGACATTGTATCTTTGATTGCCGTCACAAGAAATAGTTCTGATCAGGCATCAGCCACAGCACTACTCTTGTGAAAAGATTAGAGATAAATGCCATCATCTTAGAGAGGGACAGGCAAGTTAGTTGTACCACATAAACGTCAATGACAGAATAAAACTGAAAATATAAAACAACAAGTGTTAACTTTAAGTAGCCAAAATTTATACCAGGTGTTACAGACTCAAATCAAATGTCCATTCATCCATCCTCTTCCGCTTATCCGAGGTCAGGTCGCAGGGGCAGCAACTTGAGCAGAGATGCCCAGACTTCCCTCTCCCCGGCCACTTCTTCTAGCTCTTCCGGGAAAATCCCGAGGCGTTCCCAGGCCAGCCGGGAGACATAGTCCCTCCAGCGTGTCCTGGGTCTTCCCCGGGGCCTCCTCCCGGTTGGATGTGCCCGGAACACCTCACCAGGGAGGCGTCCAGGAGGCATCCCGATCAGATGCCCAAGCCACCTCATCTGACTCCTCTCGATGCGGAGGAGCAGCAGCTCTACGCTGAGCCCCTCCCGGATGACTGAGCTTCTCACCCTATCTTTAAGGGAGAGCCCAGACCCCCTGCGGAGGAAACTCATTTCAAATCAAATGTATGTTTTTATTATATTATAGTAATAATAACAGCAACTCACTACTCAAAACGCGGAGCACCAGGACTCGAACCAGCAGCCTTTCAGTTATAACAACAACAACATTTATTTATATACAAAAAATGTAGCTCAAAGTGCTTTACATAATGAAGAAAATAAAAATAAAAGACAAAGTAAGAATTAAAATAAGGCAACATTAGTTAACATAGAATAAGAGTAAGGTCTGATGGCCAGGGTGGACAGAAAAAACAAAAAAAAAAAACTCCAGACGGCTGGAGAAAAAATAAAATCTGCAGGAGTTCCAGACCATGAGACCATAGGTATGTATTCAGCATTTCTTACATTTCTCATATTTCCGTTCATCCTACACTTACCCAGATCTTTGTAGCCACGGAGCACACCTGAAATGCATGGATTCCAAATAATGATATACTGTATTATTTACCCTAAACAACTCCAGACACATCACAGGCCGATAAGGAGGCTTGGCTTGAGCTGGGAGAGCTTTTTGCCCGAATTGACCTCCGTCAAGGGGGCGATGGGATAGCAGGCTGCTTGCTGCTTATGCTGATTGACGCATTTACAAAACATAAGATGCTGATGGAGAGGTGAGAAGGGATTTAAGGTGGGCCGGGATTGCAAGTCTTTTCGTATTCTTCAGGAATTCTACTGTTAATTAGGAGCCAAACAACAATGAGATACAAAATGAGCCAAAATGTGACCAGCAAACTGTGTCCATTATATAATACCTGAAAATAAAGAGAGGTGAAGGTCTCAGGAATGTTGATCTGCTCAGGTCCCCAAAATATTTTACCAGTGTTCACAGAAAAGAGAACATCAACAATTTCAAAACAATTTCAGAAATGTCAGGTACTGCACAATGAGAGCAGCAATAGCCATGAAATTAAAGAGTGGGTTTAATTAACAACAAGAACTGCCACCTAATGAAGCAAATGGTTGGAGTGAAATTGGTTGGAGTTGGAAGCCCTGATTTAGGTGATCTTCTGTCGGCACACTCACTTCACCTTTCATTTCTGTTTGAGTGCCATTTAAGGAAAGAAATGAAGAAATTCAGGGATTAGCAGCAAAGACAGGTCACTAATTAAGAAAAGGGTTTGAATGAAAACCTGCAGCCACTGTGGCCCTCCATGACCGACTTTGGGGACCCCTGATGTTGAGGTTACAAGTAGATTTCAATTGATTATTCCAAACTACAGATGTATTGACTGTTTGTGTCCTCTCCATGTCTACTGCACTCTTTGCTAAATGAGATCTGTTCAGCGGAGGACACTGGTGCCACGTTACCCTTCATTCATTCTTAGACTGCATGCTGCCAGAGCTGCTCCTCATCTTCAAATGGGACTCAATGAAGAGTCACTGGACCAGTCAATTTCTTTTTAGCATTTGGAAAAATTTGAATTAGTAAAAAAATTGCGGCTCCCCAGTCCCATTTACAGTTCTCTAGTATAAAATATTTTTTAGGGTCCTGGCACATTTCTCCCTTCTATGTTTATTCTCAGGATTTAAACCTCGTGCAAAAGTGACAGAAACTTCAAGATGTCTGCGGTTAACCAGCAATTCATACAAAAACATATTTTTCCTTCATAACGTCTCTTAAATTATTTCAGTAATACATTCATTCCCAGCATATACATGACATGAAGTTCAAAGTTCATTATAATCAGGCTGCATTACTAACCAAAGTGCCACTGTGCTCCTCAGAGGGACTTACAGAACTGCAGATCAGTTAAACAACAAATGGCATCAAAAATAAAAAGCACATCAGTGAGCGCTGCTGCACTGGAATTCTGAGAGTTTAGCTGCCACTGCCTGTTATGTGTTTGAGGATTTAAGAAAAGAAAGACGTCCAGTAAATCAGATAAAGACAATCAGCACAATGTCAGACTGACAGAGAGCAACGGGGGGAATACTGTTTGGAATTTAATGTGAGGGTCCGGAAAAGAGAAAAACACACAGCTGTTACTGTACACTGTATATGTGTGTGTGTGTGTGTGTGTGTGTGTGAGGGCCTCTCATGAGCACAGGGTGGTCCAGCACACTCCATACAGGAGTCAGAGGGGCTCTGAGCAGCACAGGACAGCATGGAGTGCCAGACCACCACTGGGCACAACCTCAGCTCATCTGAACCTGCTGATTTAATGTGCTGCTCGCTGTGATGATGAAAGAAAGTCAAAGTGACTGAGAACAAAAAAACAAAAACAGCAGACAGAGGGAGAAGAAGGAAACTGCAGAGAGCCAGCAGCTGGACCACTGTGGAGCTGTGAGGAGAGACCACCGCAGCCCTGAGCGGCTCCTGACAAACAAATATAATGAAGACATCTGAGATTTGATGAACTCATTAGTGAGTAAAAACTGAAATGAACAAACAAACATCCTGAGAGAATTTGTGAAGCACACCCAGCAGAGAGACGCCTCATGTGAATTACGTCAGCAGAGAGAATATGGCAGTCGCAGGGCCTCAGTGTATAAACATCTCAGTGTGCAGGCAGGACGGCTCAGTCAGGGACAGACATGGAGTGGAATGGACTGAAACTTGGGCTTTGCTTTCCTCACAGTAATACATCTTGTGAGAAACTGATTTATGAAACTGAAGTTTATGGAATTTATTATATTTTCTCATGTCTTTTACTTTTCTCGACAGTCTGTGGAAATCTTCTTGTCATCATTTCTATTTCTCATTTTGTTCAGCTGCACACGCCGACTAATCTTCTGATCCTTTCACTCGCAGCGGCCGATTACTTGGTGGGTTTCTTTGTGTTGCCCTTCACTCTGATTGGCCTGATAGAAACTTGCTGGTACTTTGGAGTTCTTTATTGTTATTTGTATCAGGTACTCGCAAATTTTCTTAGTGTAGTTGTGATATATAATGTGGTTTTAATATCCATTGATCGCTACATCGCTGTCTGCAATCCTTTCCTTTACAGCTCAAAAATAACTTTGAGTGTTGCGAGGCTCAGCATTGCTGTAGTGTGGCTGTTTGCACTTTTATGTACTGTCATACTTTTATGTTTTTCTGCTTTTTTAACAGAGCAATGTGAACAAACTTGTGCATTAGTGACTTTTAATGTTGTGATCATTTTTGTTGTACTGATAACTGTTTTTATTCCTTATTCACTGATGATTGGTTTTTATATCAGAATATTTGTAGTTGCAAGAAGCCATTCAAGAGCCATCAACTGTATGATAGAAAAGAGACAAACTGTGGAGTTGAGTGACAATAAAATATCAAAACCGTCTGAAAGAAAAGCCGCAAAAACATTAGGAGTAGTTGTGGGGGCTTTTATTATCTGCTGGCTGCCTGTCAATATTTTCAATCTGTATGTTCAGTCTATTGACCCAGACACTTTTATCATCAGGAATGCCTTTGTGTTGGTCAGTGAAGTGAATTTTGGAGTTAATCCAATTCTTTATGCTTTTCTTTATTCCTGGTTCCGAAAAGCACTTAAAATCATCCTGACGTGTAAAATATTCAGGCCAGCTTCTTCAGTGCTCAGTTTACTGTAAATGTTAAAACTTAAAATATACATAGTTCAAGTAATGATCAGTGTAAAGATATTTGGAGTTTTATGTGCATTTTGCCTTTACTAAACATTCATAATGGTAGTTCAATTCTTGATAATATTTATTAACAAAATTATTTCAAACTTGATGTAATACTGAAGATGAGCATTTCTATTAGTTCACAGTGATCGGGGCGCTCGGGAGACTGAGTGAGGAGTCTGAGGGTCTGGGCTTGCGAGTGTCCTGATAAAAACCAACAGCCAGACCTTTAATGACCTCTTGGGCACGGCCATCAGCAGTGTGTCTGTCTGCGGAGAGTGTTGACCTCATCGAGAGGTTTACTTACCTCGGTGGTGACATTCATGTCTCTGGTGATTCATCCTGTGAAGTCAGTAGACAGATTGGGAGAGCATGGGGGGGTCATGAGGTTGCTGGAAAGGGGTGTGTGGCACTCCCAATATCAGTGCAAAAGGACAAAGGTCCAGATCTTGAAAGTCCTGGTGCTTCCTGTCCAGCTATATGGTTACGAGACATGGACGCTATCCAGTGACCTGAGATGAAGACTGGACTCCTTTGGTACTGTGTCTCTCTGGAAAATCCTTGGGTCCCATTGGTTTGACTTTGTGCTGCTCAAGGAGTCCCGAATGAAACACATTACCTGCATTGTGAGGGAGCGTCAGTTACGGCTCTACGGCCATGTGGCTTGTTTCCCCGAGGGTGATCCAGCTCGTAAGATCCTCATTGTTGGGGACCTGAGTGGCTGGACCAGACCAAGGGGTCACCCACGTAACACCTGGCTGTGGCAGATAGAGGGTCATTTCCAGAGAGTGGGACTGGACTGTGTGTCTGCCTGGGGGGTTGTATACCGGGATCCCGAGTTGTTTCATCGTCTGGTGGGTGTGGCAATGAGCTGTACCAGTGCATGCTCCCCAACGTGACTTGACTGGTAGACTGTTTGTGAATGTTGCTTGTTTCACCAAAATTATTTTCATATTAAAATTTTAAATAAGCAGCACTGTAAACATAGGAGAATCCTCACAATTCATATAAACACTTAAGGGTTTCTTGGTTTCTTTATTTCTTTTGAAATTTTCAAATGATTATTGAGATTTGCATTATTTTGGAGAGAATTAATTACCTGATTATGAAATTGTAAAATTTGTTGAATTTTACCCATAATCTATACAATTTAAAGATCTTTTTTTAATGTCTGGAGTTACAATTTGCACAAACTCTCAGAAATCACAACTAGAAACTCCACAGCAGAGCTCAGACGACGGCGGACATTTTGTTCAGTGACACAGCATTGGTCAGGCGGGCAGGGATTTGTTTAATAATCAAACAATCATTATTGTACATTTATAATACACTATAGTTTTCATTTTACTCATGAAGTTACTGTTTCCTACTCCTGCACTTCAATAAGGCAGCAGATGACAGACGAGTGCAGACGGAGCAGTCGGCCTTCACTCCTCACACTGCTGGCTCACTAAATGACACTGAGGTGACTGTGAGGAACTGAAATGGACGACTGAGAAGGTCAAATGAGGTTTGATGTCCACAATTAAACGTAGGATTTGCTCCTTTAGACTGACGTTTGTTAATATTTGTGAAGTCTCATTAGCCGCAGCTGCTCACCTCATAGAGAACACAATTCATACTTCAGAGAACAGCATTGTGCTCAGTTCTATAAAACAGAGAAACTTAAACCTTTAATAAAAGAATCACATTTGTATCTGAAGAACTCTCTGTCTGTTGTTAATGTTTAAAAACATATAATTCTTAAAAAGTTAATTCTTTTTTCAAACCACCCCTGAATGATTGAGAATCACCTTTATAATCCTCACTGCTATTCCATCTAGTAGGGCAGCTGTAATTTTTCAATTTTGTACAAATTTAACACACAACACACATGTAGACATTTTTCTTTTCTTCGTTAACATTTTTCAAGTTGTTTCTTTAGCAGTTTTTAATGATTCTACAATGGCTGGTTGTAGGATTCCCTGTTATCACATTGTCATTATCAATAGCTAATTAAAACTAATGTAATATCTAACAATCCATGGCACACAATAAAACACATCAATAATCCATGAAGACGTAAAGCCAGCGCTGAGAATCCAAAGGCCGCTGAGCGACTGCCCATTCAATATGTCCATGCAGAGCCTTCATGGCGGCCTCTCCGTTCCAAAGCAGCCTGATAAATGTCTGCAGTTCTCGTGTTCTCCCTGTGGCCTGTGATGGACGAGCTCCCAGTGCTTTGGTGGAGGTCTGGGGCTCTGGATTGTCCACTCCATGTCTGCTTCATCACTTTATGGTGGAGCTGAGGAGACAAAATGGTCCTCTGTGGTGATGTGAACATCCAGCAAATGAAATGTTTCTGAAATAACACAATATGCTTTGTAAAATAAAAACAACTATTTTATGTAAAGATGAGTTTGTTTCTGTATTATTTTATCTGAGATTTGAGTACGCTAGTAAATGTGACCCATAAATTGTATTTGAAGGTATTATGGTCTGCACTGTATAAGCCGATTCCTGACGGACTCTCAGCTCCTTTATTTCTGCTCTGCTCAGCTGATGCTTTACTTGTTCCACTTTAAGAGTTGCCCCCTCATTTCAGACCCCCTTGTGTGTTTATTCAGGAGGTATTATGATGTGGTGGTCCGCACTTCTGCCCTTTTGATTTAGTGTTCTTGTTCCAGTCCTTCGCCCGGTCACTGCCGGTGTTGAATCTCCATGTTCTCTCTTTGCATGTGTTGCTTTTACTCTTCAGGACGGCAGAAGACTTTTATTATCCCAGAGGGAAATTTGATGGCAGCAGGAATGTGTGACACGTAGGACATTGTTAAATAGGGACAAGAAAATAATAAAAGAGACCACACATGGCAGCCATTGTGGTAATCAGCACTCACGCCATAAGACCTACAAATCAGAATAACGATTCTTGAACAATAATAACGAAGAGTACACAATAATAACTCAGAACTGCACAGGACTCCTGCAGCTACTAGAATTCAGAAGGCTGATAGCTTTGAGATAAAAGAGGACTTCAATATGGGGGTCTTCACACTTGAGACCCTAAATCAGCAGCTTGATGGTCACAAGTGACACCTTAGAGCCAGAGGATGGCTGCCGTGTGACAGAATTGAATTGGCCTTCTTTACCACTTGTTTCTGATGGTGGTCAGTGAGAGAAGGCTGTTGCGGACCCCCACTTTCACTGCTCATTTTAATGTTGTTAGTCACACAGTTTTTCTTCTTTATACTAAGATTCACTAAACAACATTCATCATCCATGTTATTTTCATGCTTATCTAGAGCAGGTCACATCACAACAAGCAATGGGCGCCAGGCAGGAACAATCCCTGAACGTGACTCCTCTCCTTTGCAGGGTGAACCCATTTAAATTTTGCCAAGCCAAGATCTTGGCTATGGTTTCGCTAGATAGTAGGCAGGTAGAACAGGGACCTGGCTGTCACAGACAGTTACTCCCACTGTTACCCGCAGTTCATTTACTTTG
Source organism: Erpetoichthys calabaricus (assembly GCF_900747795.2). Lineage (NCBI taxonomy): Eukaryota > Metazoa > Chordata > Cladistia > Polypteriformes > Polypteridae > Erpetoichthys > Erpetoichthys calabaricus. Next base: position 315,853,563 of record NC_041396.2, on the reverse strand, counting down.
ACATTCAGAGCACTGGCCGTCAACACCACTCTCCGGCCCTCATGATGCTTTGTTTTAATTAAACAGTCACATTCCCCTTGTCTGCACCAGTTCTAAGCCAATTGCTAGGTGTTGGCAGAGGCCAAGTACCAGCCCCCATGCCCCCCTCAAGAGGCGATCCACGGGAAGGGCCTGGCACACATTCAAAGTCACCGCTGGGGGTCACCCCCACCCATAGGGCAGGATGGGGCACCTGTGCCTCATCCAGTTGTGGCTCATGCCCAGCAATGCTTTGCACCCCAGCCTGACCGACCCACACCCTATCCCGAAGTTACGGATCCCTTACTTACTTTGTTTTAATATGTCAGAGGCTGTTCACCTTGGAGACCTGCTGTGGATATGGGTACGGCCCATTTAAACCCTCTTCCCTGGATTCTCAAGGCGCAGGCCCTTCTCTTGGGATGAACCCATTCCAGGGCGGCTCTGCCCTTCCACAAAAGAGAACTCTCCTTAGGGCTCCCACCGGCTTCACCACATTAGATGTCCAGATTTCGATGGGCCGTGTCATTGCTACATGATTTGGAAAGGCGCTCGTCCATCCCTTAGGACTGCCTGACCCATGTTCAACTGCTGTTCATGTAATATTTATATGTCATTGAAATGTATTATTATTATCAGGCATGGTTTAGGCACCTATGTCATCAGGAAGGTACCAGAAAAAGGGACCTCAATGTTTATGTTATTTTAGAGCACGGATGCCGTGGATGAAAGAGCTGTGATGAATAAAGCTCCCCTGCATACTTAAAAAAAAGTCTTGCCATCATTTAATTTTTCACAATTTGTGAAAACAAGACAGATCACATGGATCCCTGCTCCACTTTGGCCTTCAAAGCGCTCGTTTGAATATTTGCTACTACCAGCAAGATCTTCAACTGCGTCGGCTTCACCTGGGTCCTCACCCAAGGCTTCTGTGTGTACTGTGGCAGCACTCCTACTCATCGTGGCTTAGCCCTCACAGCCACTAGTGCCAGCCTCCAGCTACAACCATTTTCAGGACTGGGTGATTCGGCAGGCGAGTTGTTACACACTCCTTAGTAGGTTACGACTTCCACAGCCACTGTCCTGCTGTCCGTATCAACCAACACCTTTTCTGGAATCTGTTGAGTGTTGGCATTGGGCGCCTTAACTCAGCATTCGTTTCATCCCACAGTGCCAGTTCTGCTTACCAAAAGTGGCCCAATAGTCAGTCCACACCGCGGCTCCACACCAGTGAGCCGGGCTTCTCATCCATTTAAAGTTTGAGAATAGCTTGAGATCATTTCGGCCCCAAGGCCTCTTATCATTCACTTTACCAGATAAAACTGCGTCAGAGAGTGCCAGCTATCCTGAGGGAAACTTCGGAGGAAACCAGCTACTAGATGGTTTCTATAATTTTCTTTCGTCTTTTAATCCATCCATCCATCCATTTTCCAACCCACTGAATCCGAACACAGGGTCACGGGGGTCTGCTGGAGCCAATCCCAGCCAACACAGGGCACACACAAACACACCCACACACCAAGCAC